>NW_025335468.1:20082847-20156960 GCF_004798865.1 Varanus komodoensis
TCAGGGGGGCGGGCGGGCATATATGGACGTAAGCGCTCCTTCAGGTAGCCAGGACCCAAGCTGTTTAGGGCTTTATAAGTGATCACCAACACCTTGAATTGGGCCCGGACTTCAATGGGAAGCCAGTGAAGCTGACGGAGGACTGGAGTCATATGAGCATAACGCCCCGTCCCCGTCAACAGCCTGGCAGCTCTATTCTGAACCAATTGAAGTATCCGGACCGTCTTCAAGGGTAGCCCCACGTAGAGCGCGTTGCAGAAGTCAAGTCGGGAAGTCACCAACGCGTGTGTCACTGTCGCCAGGCAGTCGTACTCCAGGTAGGGGCGCAGCTGATGGATCAGCCGAAGCTGAAAGAAAGCTTGGACAGGCGCATATAGGCAGTCCCTCAAATAGTGTGGTCCCAAGCCAATTAGAGCTTTAAAGGCCAAACACAGCACCTTGAATTGGGCCTGAAAACTAACGGAGGGCCAAAGTAAATGTAATTTGTACTACCCTAATGGGGTAGCATGGACAGCAGATCCCACAAGCACTCTGGCTGTCGAATTCTGTCCCAGCTGCATTTGCCGAATGGTTTTCAATGGCGGTCACACATGAAGCACATTGCAATACTCTGACCTGGGTGCAGGCAAAGCGTGTTTTACTGACTCTTCAAATCATGGCAGCTGATGCCACCTGCACCTCCACAGGCAGGGTTGAGTCCATGGAGCAAGTCTATTGCCTAACCTGTATCAGTCAAAAAAGGAATGAGCTACATGAGCCTCAGAAAGCTCGCAGAGCGAATGAAATGGCTTCAGTGAGGGATCTGTGCTCACAAAGAACTGAGTGTGTTGGGGGAAGCCATTTCCTACACATATCTAGAAGCTGATCTGGGTTCGGGGAAACAAAGTCACATGCTACGACTTTAACATGCCACACGTTCAAACGAGTTAAAACCCTTCTCTCTCACACATTCCTGGGGCAAGATTTAGTTAGGAGTTCCTCCCTGCCCAAGCTCTATATGCTATCGAAGGAGGTCTGCCCCACGTGCTTCTTATACACATGTGGACTGCTCCCAGACTGAAGTGTCCAGCAAGCAGCTTATGGGAAATAGTGCTCCTCGTGGTTTTTAAAAGAGAACGCATGGGTCTTTCTCCAAGTAGGCCTGAGTTCAGAAGAACAAACACCAATACCATTCTGAATGACACCGTAAAAGAGCCAAATGCTGCACGATACTCACGGAAGGTGTAGCCCTGTCAGTAGTACCTGGATAACCATTTTGAGCTTGCCAGTAAAGCCTGGCAAACCTGAAAGAGCTGTGCCTGCAGCGTTGAAGGTTACCAGAAGAATAGCGCCCGTTAAGACAAGCTGGTCCAGTTCCAACTGCATTTCCTGAAAACGGCTCTGGTCCATTAACACAGTCTGCCAAAAGAAAATATCGCAGCACAACAAAGGAAAGTATGTTCAGGATGCTGGGCAAACGGCAAGATGCTGTAATATTTAGATGATGATACCACACAGCAAAAATCAAGCACATTTATTTTGAGTAGCTGCAGAAGGCTTAATTCTGAAATACCATTGTAGCTGTGAGCCTTTTCAATACCAAGTTGGATTACAAGGTTCTGAACAGCTGTTTCCAAACAATACAGAACCAGGTTTCTACAATGGGCCAGGACACCAAAAAATCACAATACAGAAACAGCTGCAAACTGGGCCCAGCACTTGGCAAGCTGCTTGCCTGCAGCAGTTTGCCATGCAGATCAAAATGGTTTCTTCATGACATGGCTAAGGTTTGTTCCAAAGGTGTAGGGAAAAGAAAATCCCCAGTGCTCATGGGAAGCCACTCCACCAAAAGCTAGAGAGACTATTATAAGAGGAGGGATGGAGAGGGCCAGGATTCACAGCAAATTTCAAAAGCAGGCCAGGTATATGTAAGAATAGCAAAAATTACAATATAGGTGTTTTCCCAGAATAAATGGCTGTGGTCTGAAATGTGTGCATAGAGGGGGAAAGGTCAACTGTCCCTCCCATCCCACTAAAGTTCAAAGTTACCGGAAACCAGATTCTGGCTAGATATCAGGAAAAAAATTCCTCTTAGAGCAGTACAACAGTGGAGCCAATGACTTACGGGCTCTCCCACATTAGAGGCATTCAAGATGCAACTGCACTGAGTAGGGGATTGGACCTGATGACCTTCTAACCCAATTCTACTATTCTACGATTCTATGACTGTATAAAATGATGCCCAAGTGAGCTTTGCAACATGGAAGAACTGACACGGGAAAGTTTCCTTGATACAGCGGCATTTTTACAAGCAAGAAGGATATCTGAAATCCTTTCATGTAACCTTTCAGAAACCCATTATAATCTTGTTCACTTTGAGTCTCTACAACCAGGGTGGACAACCTGTGGCTTTTAAATGTTTTGGCTTACAATTCCCATTATCCCTCACAGCTGACTACGCCTGCTTGGACTGATGGGAATTGTAGGCCAAAGCATCTGGACAGCCACAAGTTGCTGCCCCTGATCTAGAAGATAACTAAAGTATTCAAGACCGGAAGCCTGTTAGTGAGTTGAGATGAACAATCATTGACGGAATTCTATTCTCACAGACCCTGTTAAGAAAACTGGAGTTGCAGAAAAGACATCCCACTGGCTGTCAGCCCTGATGATCAGCACTGCTTAATGGGGTGGAATACCAAGCACTATCTGCTTCATAACTGGATGCCAATTAACAGCCCCTGGGCAAGAGACCTCTTCCGAGGGAGGAAGAAGTAAAGGGTGATTGTTATAAACATACAAATTATGCAACTTTAATGGGGAAATGCATGACACAGAACTCTACCTGAGCAGTGACATGTATTTCAAAACAAGGCACACTTTCACATGGTGTGCCATAAAAACAAACGTCAGCAAGGTTCCATGTAACCCTGCCAGGTTCACAGTGTTATAAAATCTCATTCCTGCACCAACCTGGAGGTTGTAAATCTACACTAAACGTAGGTCATTTGGCTCAGGGAACACATATCAGTGGACAAAATGTTCAGGCTTTTAATCAGCTGTTTGTTTTGATTTAAAAATATATAGTACCTGGTATAGGTTGCAATTTCCCACACATAAATCAAGACATTTGCCATGTACCAAGACAGTCAAACAGCCAAAACAGCTAGTTAGCCACCCCCACATAGTTTAGACGTTTACAGTTTTAAGCCCAAAATGACTTAGGGTCAAGACTACCTTCATCCACACAGTGCTGACTATATGTAAAGAACTGCTTTGGGGGTCCTTCTTGAGTGCCAGGCATAAAATTTTCTAATGCTATTGTTTTTCTGTGCCATATGCTTCCATTTATCCACAGTTGTCTGGGCAGTTTTATTATACTCAATCATGTTAGATGAGCTAAATGTAGGATATGATCTTTTGTAAGTTATTCTTCTAAGGCAAGCATTAATAAATCCTAGTGCTCAGTTGCCCGTGAGTGCACTAAAACTTAAGTTGTGACAATCCCTTCATGTGCACGATGCCATTGGCTCCTGGCTGGCTGGCTCCGAACTAGACTTCTATGAAGCACATTTATCCTCAATTGCTAATATTCTTCAATAGCAAAATGAAAGAAAAGACTCTGATTATTCTTTGCTTCAGTTAGCGACTTAAGGGTCCATCCCTGCTGGGTTAGATGAAGATCCCATCTAGTCCAACATTCTGTTTGAGATCCCCCAACCAAGACATAAATGCAACAGCCCCCTTTTCCCAAGTTCCCCAGCCTGTGTCCACAAGCCCAGACCTTCCTTTGGTGAAACAGAATGTCCAGCTATTTATTTACATATTTATTTAAAGGTTTTATATACCATTCATTCAGAGAAAAAGCTCTCTGAATGCTGTTCTGAATCAGATGGTTCTCAAGCTGAAATGGAACCAGTAACCAGTGCAGAGTCAGTGAAGCTGAACATTAACTCAGCAAATGAAAATTAAACTCTTAATATAACACTTCTCTTTGAGTGCGTAGCTTAAAAACAGTTCTTTTAGGGATATTCTTTATTTCTTTTTAAATTTGTATGCTGCCCTCTAATCCAAAAGGATTTTTTCGGCAGCTACAATAAAATACTAAAACACAGCAATAATACCAGTTACATATAAAATCACAGTAAAAAGTTAACAATAAAATTATAGTATATGTCATTGCCTTTACATTTACAAATATTCTAATAAAATCACTTCTAAATGCATATTTGAATATAGCACTGAAACTATATTGTCTGGTTAATATAATGCCCCCTAATTAAATATTTCAATTCAAATATTTTATAGCTATTGGGAAAACTTTTGATATATTAATATTATGCATAAAATTAACATGAGGTACATTTGCAGTTTACTAAATATTAAATATTTTGTGTGCTTATTAGGGAAAATGTGTGAGTGAGTGAGAATGAGTCAAATATACATGAAAAATCAGATAGCATTGTTCAGACCACTTGAAAATTTTCCAGAAAAAAATCCAGAAAACTTTCTGGAGAAGTGTCCTGTTCTGCCTTTTCTAGAAAATCCACATCACTGCTTCCCATTATGATGGCTTAGGTTGATGTTCAGAAGAGATAGGGTCATCTTGGTGGTGGCCCCTAAACACTGGAACTCCATTCCTATTTCCCATCTATATGGCCATGTAGGTGAACTTTGAAGATCTTTCTGTTTAGTGCTGCTTTTAACTGAGATCACAATCAGCCTAAGAACACTGATTGGCCTTATGTCAGTCAATGATCTTCACAGCCAAGTGAGAATTAGTATCTGTGTCTTTCTAGACTTAGACCCAGCTCTTTCCAAACACAGAACTTTCATTCATGCAAGGTCACCACCAACTTCTGTCTTCAGTGAACTATTAGCATATTGAGGTGCCCAAAGTACTGACTAAACAAATGATCTGAACCAGTGTTGTAAATTAGCCATGTTGCTAGCATGAACTCTTTATACTATCCTTTTTATGCATAAGAAGAGATGGGAATGGTGAGCCAGGGCACTCTTTTTCTCCTGGGCTATTCCCTGTTAGTAAAAGACAAGCCAGAAAAAAAAAATGTGCAGGCTAGAAATGCAGCAGGCTGACAGCAGATGCACAAAATGCTCCCTCCTCTGCCAGCCCCCTTGGGTTTCTACCCTGGATATGCGGGAAGCATCCCGGTCTCAAGCGTGTCCAGCACAGAAACAGTGGAGGGGGAGAGCAAGCAACACCTTGCAGGCTGGCAGTTTGGTTTCCCTGCTGGATGCAGTGGTGGAGGGTGGAGAGTAGCAATGCAGAAGGCTGGTGAAAGAGGAATGGGCTACTCCGTCTGCCCACTGCCAGGCTGCTCAGTTTCTGTGCTAGACATCTAGGAGCTTTGCTTGCAAAGAAAGTGCAGGCTGGTGGCGGGAGGAAAAGGGGCTCTTCTTTCCGCTGCCAGCTCGCTTGGTTGCTAGGTGCACGGGAGGGCGCTTACATGAACCCCACAGCTAGCAGGGAGTGGCAATGGGCTGCCAGAAGACGGACGGGGCTGCCTGGATAGCCATACATAGAAATATAACGTCCGGTCACCTTTGCTAACTGGAAAGTTGTGGGACTGCAGCTGAATGGGTGACCACATGAGGAAGCCAAGCAGGGGATTGGACTCAGTGGCCTCACAGGCCCCTTCCAACCCTACTGCTATTCTATTCTCCCCTTGCATCCTCTGCCTCTCCACTTGGTTTCTGGGCTGCGTGGGAAAGAGGCAAAATGCCCTCCTTCTTGCCCAGCTCAGCAACACAAGGACTTTGCGGGAGGAAAGGCAGAGCACTCCACGGCTCCTGCGGCAAGCCACTTGCTTGCTTGGACGCGACTCGTTTGCCCCTGCGGCAACCGGGCAGGTGATTAAGAACAAGGCCGATCTGCAGCATGTTTAATTCAAATCTTATGAATCCAAGTATTTATCACCGAGAGATTATGAAGATCACAGAGAAGCAAACAGTTACCTCTGGAAAAGGCTTTCGAAGATGATCCCACTTGAGAAGTTTAAGATAGGCGTGATTCTGCACAGCGATGGGACACAGTGCAGCAGCCCTGCTGGCGGATGCAGTGCCATCATCAATGGCAGGTGTAACTTTGGATCTCAGGTCATCCGCAGCTTCCTGCAGCCACTCAGTGACAAAATCTAAGGAATCTGATTTGAGGGAGAGTGAGAGGGAAAACTTACCAGACCATTTTCTCAATGATCCATTCCTACTCATATATATTCATTGAAAATATTTTGGCAGTGCTCGTCACTCAAAATTAAATCAATTGGTTTACAGCAATACAGGAAGAAAAAGAAAGAAAAGACCACCCAAATAAAGTATACAATCAGGAACGGGAATAGAGAGTGTCTCACCCACATGTAGTCTAAAAGCAGGACTCCTCGGGGAGGAAATTCCATGAAAGCCCTCTCCCTAGTCAGTACCAGCCTCATCTCTGACAGGACAGGTAGCCAAAGAAGGGAACTGGCAGGTAATCTTACAGAGTGCAGGTAGGCTGAAGCTCCTAGTATTTTACTTATAACCCTTTCTTTTCTGGTCTGCATCTGATAGAAAATCATTTGGCTTTTTAAATGATTCAACTGAAATAGAGGGGTATACTACAATTTGTATATTGCTTGATATAGCCTATTTTATTAACACCATTCATTTCTCATAACACTGTGATGCAAAAGGGAACAAAACTGCATTCATTAGACTGCTTCACATTCCTACCACTGGAAAACACCCGTGCAGCTTAGTAGTTAGACTGCCAGAATGGGGACCTGGGAGATCCAGGTTCTGGTCTCCACTTGGTCATGAAGCTCACTGATGACTTTGGGCCAGTCACTGCCTAACATACGTAGCAGGTTCTTGTGAAGACAAAATAGAGAAGATGGGGAGGATCATGCAAGTTGCCTTGGGTTCCTTGCAGGAAAAAATACAATACATAAATAATGTCCTCTGCAAGAAAACACTTTAAAGAATCTAGCTTGATTAACAGGACAAACTTATGTGCCTTTCATCCAAAGCCAGTCCCATATCGTTCAGTGGTCTTCCCCCATTCAAGTGGAATTACTCAAGCAAATTTCTTCAATTAAAAGCTGAAGAACTGAGCATCTTCCACTGAAACAACTTAGTAAGTTTGTATTTTAGAAACAGAAGCAGATCATTCAGTAATGCGAGATAACAAAAATTCATACTTGGCTGTTTTTCATAGAGTTCCTGAAACTTCTTCCTTTCATATTCAACAGACTGCTGCATTAAATGTGGTCTAATGCTGCTGACTGCAAAATTAGCCATGTCCATTTTCATCAAGTCCAACACAGAGAAAATTGCTCTGTAACAAACAAAAAGGCATTAAACATTTCAAGCAGCTGTACATATACCTATGCATGCCACCCTGGCCTCTTTGGGATGAGGGAAGGTGGGATATAAATGCATAAAATATCTTTCCCACAGAAAAATCTATTTAGTGTTACATGTCAAATATTCAAAATATTCCAGAAAGCTTGCATTGAAGAAGGCCATCTCCAAAGGAAGCATCACATTTCCTTCTAGTACCTGAACATGGGAACAATTTCATGAATATCTTTCAGCTTCTTAATTTCCTCATCTCTAGCTGGAGCACAAAGAGTCCCCATCATGCCAATAATGAATTCTGCCAGCTTTGCGATGTCAAGGGCACCATTCTCTGCTTCCTGCTTTATCAGCTCCAGGTCTAAAGCGTCAGTAATCTGATTTCTTAATCTAGTATGTCCAGGAAGCAAAAAAGACAAGAGAGTCTGAAAGAAAGCAAAGTTCCTTTTATTAGCTCCTAGCAGTATTGAATTGCCATACCTTTCCACAGTATTTCAGAATCAACAATGTTTATGGCAATAATACATTACTATTAAAAGTGGTATTTTGTGTATAAAATTAAGATCAAATTATTACAGGTTGTAATCAAGATTTTCATCTTCTCTGTACAGTAGGGGTGTGCTCCACACCCACCTTTGCGCCTGCTGCTGAATTTTGGTGGCATACTGGTGGCAAATATGCAGCAATTTCTCTCTAACACAAAGCATGTAGGAAACACATGCTTTGCTTCAAAGTGAAAATATGTACCCTGGAGACTTAGGGGAACACAATGTGGCTTGAAACAAGGTAAATATTTATGTTAAAAAGAAAGTGGAACTTTTTGGCTTGTTGTGGGGGATAAGTGGTCACCTCTGATGTTTAGTAAAAACCCTCCCTCGCCTACCACTTTCTCCCCTACAAAGATTTCAGGCGTCTGTTTTCAATATACAGATGGATCTGGAACCTATGATTCTCTGCAGGGGGAAAGCAGTGGGAGAGGGAAAGGTCGAATGTCCCCTTTCCTCTCTGTACCATCCTCCTTGCGGATTTCCTCCTCCCAATACCACATACTACAAGTGGAGCCGCAACATGCAGGTACTGCGTAAATGTGGCTACAAATGAAGCAGAAGGAAAGCTCTTGCTTGTTAGGTTGGCAAAATAACTTGGGCAACATAACTTCTCACTTGTGTCAAGTCATAAGCAAGGTTATTGAAAAACAAAACTGGCATGCCAGATTGATCTCTAAACTCTTTGGGACAAGGCTTATGACAATGAGAGAGCAGCAGAATTATTTCCACTGCTCTGTTAGTCTGTTGCAACCAAAACAACAGTCTGGTTCCAGACTTGCAGAAAGGATTCAGAGGCTGTCTGTCCCCAGTCCATGTCCCAAAAAGAAAAGTTGTCCATTGCATATGAAATAATAAATGATGAAGACAGGATACTGGGCTATCTTGTCTACCAAAAATTTCCTTGATGAATCAGGCCAAAGCTGATCTCATCCTGCAGGCTGTCTCCAGCTGCAGCCAGCCATCTCTCTCTGTGTCACACACAAAGATGCCTTTCTGTCTCCGATGTCCAGCCATGGGAACACACATTATCCTTTTAGAATTTTTTAAAAGATATCGTTTCTGCAATTCATTTTTATACCACCCCGCAGCCAAAGTTCTCTGGGTGGTTCACAACAATTCACAACACAACATTTTTCATTGTGCATTTTTTTTTAAAAAGCAATCCAACAGCCAAAACAACTCCAGTACAACCAGACCTGCCAAAGCAGCTGATACAAATGCCGCATCGTGTCATCAAGCACCCTTTCTGGAAGCTGCAACTGGCGCAGAATGTGGCAGCCAGATTATTAACTGGGACCCAGGGGTCCAAATATATAGGACCAGTTCTGGTCCGCCTCCACTGGCTCCCTGTACGCCTCCAGTTTCAATTCAAGGTGCTGGTCTTCACCTATCAAGCCCTGCATGGTTTGGGACCACAATACCTGTTGGAGCACCTCTCCCAACGCCAATCTATCTGGACACTATGCTCAGACTCTGTGGCCTTCCTCTGGGTACCAACCCCTGGAGCAGCCCAGAGAGCAGAAACTAGGGGGAGGGCCTTTTCAGTGGTGGCTCCCCCATCTTTGGCATAACCTCCCTACTGCAGCTAACCAGGTGCCAAATTTACTGTCTTTTCAGCACTAGGTTAAGACATCCCTCTTTGTGGAGACTTTTAAAGACCTCCCTGGTCATTCAGGGGCCTGACACACTTAACCAGGTGACCTGATCAGATCGTTTTAATTGTCCTTTTCTTGTTTTTATCTATTGTACTGTATCTATTTTTTGTTTTTTATACTTTGCTGTAAACCACCCAAAGAGCTTTGGCTACAGACATAAAATGAAAAACAACAAGAGTCACTGAGGATGTTCCTCAACCTGGCACTGAACAGATGACAGATCTGCTACCAGGCAGACTTCAGTGAAGGAATTTTTCCATAAATGTGGGGCTGCCACAGAGAAGGTCCTTTTTCTACATTAATAAACAATGTAAATGATTTCATCTAGAAGGCAGGATATACTTGGATTTTCAAAATGCTTGCGACAAAGTCCTTCACCCAAGGAACTTAGAAGCCACAGAGAAGCAGAATGAATCCTCTTATAAAATGGTAACTGGTCAGAATTATTCTTAAATCATGCAGAATTAGGGATGGACAATGAAGTAGTCAGACTGGTAGATGAAAACAAATTATTCTCTCTTACTTCTTTGATCTCTCCCACAAGTTTAATTGCATGGTCATATGATGGCGGATCTTCTTTTAACTGCGTTTCCAAGCAATCCCAAAAAGCTTTGTGGACAATATCTCGTACTCTTTTTTCAAGGCTGGCAAGCAATACAATGGGGGACAAAAACTGAAATGTAACTCTGATACAATGCCAAGTATAAAAAGCCTATGAGATCTCAGAGGAAAATATCTGACTAGCACTTAATGAGAACATGAAATGGCTGACCATGTAGCGATGGCGGCATCAGAGTGCATGTAGAAACGCTTGGCAGGGGACTACACACATGCAGAATCTAAGAGGGTGTCATAACTCAAAACCAACAGGCAAGGTAGACTCTAGTGCAAGGATCAAAGACCAAATTGATAGTGATGGCAGCCACAGAAACTCAGTGAATGTCTTTCTCCTCTTCATGTACCTGAGATGGAAGGGACTGTGGCTGGAACATTACAGCTCACCCAGAACTATTTCCATGAAGGATAAATAAGCTTCTCAAGGAAGCTGTTTACCCCTTTCCCATTCTTGTGACATGGGCCAAATGAAATGGAAAATTTGTGTCCAGTTTTACATATCTGTGAGAAGTGAGGAGCATCATTTTGCTGATGGCTGGAAAAAAATCACAGCTGGATTGTATGCGTACACTGATGTAAATGCTTTTCCTACATAGAAGTCAGGGCATTGAAGGAATGCCCCTAAAGAAACAAATACAAATTCATATGGATTTTGTGTTCAGTCCTGTTTTCCACGGCTGGTCTTTACTGAAAATAATTGCTCGCTAAATACATAATCATAAGCACACTTTCCAGGAAGTAAGTTCCATGGTAAACAAACACCAAGTAAACTTTCATAAAATTGGACTGCGTATGATGGAAATCTATGGGTTACATGTATAATGAAATATCTCTTGTCGAGTCAATCCGAATGCTTGCACATTCCCTTTTCTTACTACACAAAGAATACAAATGTTTGAGCTGGACTGTTCGGTGCTGACCTCCATGGCCCTATAAACCAGTATCAGAAGATTGGAAGGCAGAGGGGGTGCAGTTTGCAGGATCTGGAAGATTTCTTCTATTTATGCAAAAACACTAAAAGATGGTGCATGCAAGTCCAAGATCTGCTTCTGCTGTTCATATGCTGACATTCTCTCAGTAAACATCTGACTAGGCACCATTCCATGGTAAAGATTTATAGAAATGTTGTTAATTGCCAGAGTCTCACTGCTGTAGCCATTAGTTGTGCTTCGGGTCCTAGCTACAGCATCACACTGGTTTTTCTGCCTGTAATAAAGGTAACCCTCTTACCTGTTTTCTGGTAAATCAGCTGGCTTAATCTGGAAGCCTCCATTGACAACGATTTCATGGGCTAATACCATGTTGGTCACACCTTTTGCAGTTTCCATCAGTTCCTCCACTGACACAAACTGAGGAGGACTAGCTGTCAGATAATGAAATATACGTTAGAAAAAAAGTTCTATCCATTTAAAAATGGTCAAGTCAGGAGTCCATCTATTAACTCAAAAGCAAAACAGACACAATCCATGAAACAGTTTTACAGGCTGGGCTTGCACAATCAGGAAAGGAGATGAAGCCACAGTGGTTTTGTTTCCCTGCCCCACACATGCTGGTTATACACTGCCTCATTTACACAATTACCTAAGTCAAGTGTAGGTTCTCATGTTGTCTGATCCCCGAGGCTTGCAAACCATGTTGAAATCCTAGTATAAGTGGGATGGTTTCAAAGCCACCCCCTCTGCCAACCTTGTTGGGTTCCAACAACAAGGCAACCTGTACCTTGTGCACATAATTATGGAAAGCACAAAGTAGTGAAAAGAAGCCATGGCTTTTGTTCCTTCCCCAGTCATGGAAACTCAGCCAAAGATCCAGGAATACCACTTTCTGCATTAATGCAGCAAAATTTATACGTTCCCTGGTTGCCAAGTTATTGTAAGCTACCAGGAGACTCCATACTGAAATTCAGAGAATATTTTATATTTTCTGAATAACTGAAAGCTTTGTCTGGGATATCTTTACATTTCTTCATGATGCCAATTAGGCACACATTTTTGTTAAATGGTCATCCACAGCCTAAACTAAACGTGAGGCAACAGCCATAAGGAGAAGCAGGTACGAATGTCAGCCTCACAGGAAAGAGGGTGCAAGGGTAAGGGGCAAATGAACTCGCTCCTAGCACTCTTCTCCCCATGTGCTCGCTTCTAGTTCTGAAGCTAGACAGGGAGAGAATGGGGGAGTAAAGCAGCATGGGGCAAAAAGGAGACTCTACCCCCCATCCTACCTTATGCGTGCATACATATGAATTATTGAAAACAGCTGAACCAAACACACTGCATATAAACAGAACTGTTTCACATGAATTATTCCTAAGACCTAATAATGATGTACTGTCAACAAAGTCACTTCTGTACATATAATAGAAAAGTGTACACTGAAATAAATGTATACTAAATTTCAGGAATGCCCTCAAAAACCCCAAGATATCTAATACTGCAAATTAGTAAAAAAAATCCAGTGGGGTCCAATCAGAATTTTCCATGTTCAGTCAGCATGTGACCATCTTGTGTGGCTGCAAGCTACCGTCATGTCTGGAGTGGCACAAAGAAGTGGGCTGGCAGCAGATTGTTCTGTACAAAGAAAGATATGCCTGCAAAATACAGAGCTGAAGAGAGGGGAATATGCTATTGTTCATGCAGACTCCTAAGAAAAACAGATTTGGTCACAAGATGATAAAGTTAAGGTTCCCAGATGGACAAATATGCCAAAAAGGCTATTGGAAGAGGGCAAAATAAGTTGAATTAAAAGATGAAGCCTTTCCACTGGAAGGAAGATATTACTGCTGAATAAATTACAACCTTGACAAACAACCAGAAATACCCATGATAAATAAAGGTTAGTTATTTTAGGAAGAGACTATACAGAAAGACAAAGCAGGATGAACCTATACTTAATTCCAGATTCTAAAGACTTGAAAGAAAAATGTGGAGATTGGACTTTTATACATACACAAAGCAAGTGCATAAATTTAATACTGGATGTCCATTTAATGGTTTGGATCCAGCAGGCTCATGAACAGATGACTGCTTGTACAATGTGTCTTCCATGCATACAATGCTCTCCATCATCTTTTTTCCCCCTGCAGCCCCATCTCCATGGTCTCCGTCAAATCTGCCCTGGAGGGTTCTCCAACCCTTCAGATTTGGGGATGTGTGGGAGGGGAGAGGAAATCCATCGCACCAACAGCTTCCCTCCCACTGGCAGAGAAACACAACTTGACCCTGCCCAATGGAAATAGCTTAAGCAAGTGTATCCAAGTTTAACACCGGATGTCAGTTTGATGGCTAAATTGCTCAACGTTTATTGGAGCACAGTGCAGTGTCTCAAAGGGAGACAGAATGCATTTTATTAAAGCAAAACACACACATACAAACCCATACTCTTTTGTGCAGAAGATGTCTGCAGTGAGAACAGAACAGAACTTGTACAGAACAGAAAGGGAAAATTTTACTTTTGAAGGAGGAAAATATTTTATTTGAAAAAATAATGTTGCTTACCCTCAGGTGTGTTTCCCCTTGTGGGACTTGGCGTATTTTGTCGAACCTTTTTTCTGACAGACTGTTCTGGGTTTTCCAAGCTGTCCTGCTGGTTATCCTCTGAATTGTCTGGTTTTCCTTCACTTCTACCAGACATATTTGGGTCCTGGGACATTCTCGGCTTTTGGGATTGAGGGATATTAAGGAAGATTTTAAGTTGATCCAAGCAGTCCTTTTACTGTGGCCAAATTTTATGCTAAACAGTTTATACTACAAAAGTCTTCAGTTAGTGCAGTTATGTTAGCACAATAAAGCAGATTAGAATTTGTCTCCTCTTTGCAGTTTTGAAGGAGTGAAATGCTGGGAAGTTAGACACATTGATTAAGAAACACTGGAATTAAATAATATAGTTGGAATCCTGAGCATGTGAAATATTTAAAAAGGAATAGCTCTGGCATCAAGTCACATTAAGTATAATGGTGTGGACCCATCCATTTAATTAGTGTGCAATCACTAATTTAGAAAAAATCCTACAACTCCTAGCTGGCTGGGGAATGCTTTGAATTTTGCAACATGATACAATGGTGTCACTTCTCAACATTTTGTTTTAATACCTTTTAAATAAACATCGTGATTGTGATGTTCAATTCAAGAAGGTGGGCAGAAAGCCACGAACCAGGAGTTCCTCTGTGAGGCAAAGCTTGTAAGAGTTTGTCTGAAACATGGCCAGGGTAAAATATCTTCTGTGAAACAAAACTACAGCAAAAATTAACTCCCACACAAGTATTTCAACAAGATACTGCATCCAAGGGAGACTTGAACATAACAGTGGGACCATATTAACTCTGAAATCCTATGCTATTTTCTCTGAAGTAAACCCCACTATGTTTAATGGGGTTTAATCCTAGGTAAGCATGCACAGAAATGAAGTGTAAGTGAACTTCACTGATTTTAACCTCTCTATTCAAATACTTTCAGCTGCTGAAAAAGCTTTTGAGATATTCATACAGCATGCAAAAATTAAGATGGCTTTTTAGTTTGTTTACTAAAGGTAAGCCAAACATAATAAACTAATTCATAATGAATTTAGGACACTGGAAATAGTTTTGGTTCACTTTTTTTCTTTTCAGAAGAGTGCTTTCCATTCAGATTTTAATAATAGCTTTGATAATGCTAGTTTGTAAATAAAGCTACTATTTTTGCTTCAATTCACTTGAATATTTCAACAACCAACCAAGTCAAGCAAAATGAAAAAGCTGACATCACCCCATTCACCTGTATCAGCCTGCCCACACCTTAAAATCAGCAAGAGGCAGATCTCTACCAGCAGCGATATGGACAAGTACAAATGAGCGGGCCTTTTCTACCGTGGCCCCAAAGGCCCTTCAAACCCCAGCAATGTTAGATTTCAGGAGCATCCTGAAGCCTTTTCCCTGGCTTTTTCCTCAGTATGTTCAGTGGAATGTTCTGGGTTTTTAGCTGTAATGGTGTTTTAAGGCACAATCCTACCCAAGTTTGGGCAAAACAAAGGCTTACAATTTCCAGCATACTCTAGCTAGCTATTTCATTTTATTTGACAGCAATGCTGGCTAGAGAATGCTGGGAATTCACCTTTCTTCTACCTAAACTTGCATAGGGTTTGGCCTTAGATTTCATTCACATCCAGGTTAGATGTTTTGCTGCTGATGTTTCTTGGTTTAATTGACTTCAACTGCTTTATCATACTTGCATTATTTTCTTGTATGGAATTTTTTTTGCATAAGCTGCCTGGGGAGGCTTGGGCCTGAAAGAGATTTCTTAAATAAATAAATACCTTTCATTGGAGGCAAGTTACACATTCATCTGCAAGCCACGGAATGATAAGACTGAACGATATTCATGAATGTGTAAATCTGCCCTTTGCCTTTCCATAAAATACTGACGTGAATGTGATGCTGCTTCTCACCACTGACACAGGCTAGAAAATAAAATCCAACTTGGTAGAAACCATCTGGGATATACAAAGTCAACTAATTGCCTGTTTAGCTAGCTCAGAAAGGGAGCATCTAAATCACTAAGATGCCCGCTGGAAAGGAGGAAAAGAAACACTTCCCATGATATAACTCTTGCTATAAAATAATTTTAAAATACTAATTCTTCAGAGCAGCAAATGAGAATTGGCCAGTCTTGAGCATGCTTTCTGCTCTTTTTGAGGCAGCTGAATGAAACCATGATGCTGGCTATTGAGTGAACAGTTAAACTGGACAAACCTGTAACCAGTGCCCATTTCCGTTCTACAGGAATATTCATCTGGGCTGTTTACTATTGTACAAGCCTTATTTTGAACTACATAGCTGACTGTCATGGGTAACAAAATCTCATCCATGTAAATGAGCAGCCTTCCCAAGACAAAGGAAGGAATGCACCATTACTCCCCATAAAGCCTGCTGCATATCCCTATGTGGGCCAGGAAGACGGTCATCCCCAGCAGTCTAGTGGCACATAGTGTGGAGATGTTACTTATGAAAAGCTGTCATAGCCACACATCCCAAGTCCAAAACTGTGGTTAGCTTTGGTGATATGGATACATTCCATATCAACAGTACCATATTGATAGTGGGTACATTCAAGACCAAGGCACCCTGAAACAGTTTGTATTACATCAAGGAACTATCTTTTTTTTGCTGGGAAAATTCAGTTCCCTCCAGCTCCCATGAAGACAGTAGCTAAGGAGCAGCTAAGTGCTCCTCAACCCAGAGTTATGCTTGGAGTCCCAGCTGACTACTGTGGCGAGGAGCACTTTCCACCAGCTTTGACTGGTCCATCAACTGCATCCTTATGTGGATGAGTGGAGCCTAGCAACAGTGACCCATGCTCTGGTAATCTCCCCACTGGATTACTGTAATGTGCTCTACATGGGGCTGCCCTTGAAGACAGTCCAGCTACTTCAGTTGGTCCAGAACAGAGCAGCCAGGCTTTTGATGGGGACTGGT
The DNA here is from genome assembly GCF_004798865.1 of Varanus komodoensis. Lineage (NCBI taxonomy): Eukaryota > Metazoa > Chordata > Lepidosauria > Squamata > Varanidae > Varanus > Varanus komodoensis. The sequence goes on from NW_025335468.1 coordinate 20,099,440, forward strand.
AGGTATGCTCACATAATACCAGTCTTCTATCATCTGCACTGGCTACTAACTGAAGTTTATTTATTTATTTTATTTAAAACATTTCTATGCCGCCCCATCGCAACAAAGCCTCAGGGCAGCTCACAACACATAAATAAATACAAAAGTAATAAAATAAATACTAAAATTATACAATAAACAACACCCCCCAGTGCATTCTCGGCTCAAAACAAACAAACAAACAAAAACCCCTAGTTAATAAATAATTAACAGTTAAAATAAGTTTAAATAAAAAGGTCTTAGCCTGGCGCCGAAAAACAAATAATGACGGCGCCAGGCGGACCTCTCTGGGGAGCGCATTCCATAGATGGGTCGCCACCGCAGAGAAAGCTCTCCTCCGGGTGCTCACCCACCTAATCTCATTCACAGAGGGTTCCCGGAGGAGGGCATCTGCTGCTGACCTCAAGGGACGGGAGGGCATATATGGGTGCAAGCGTTCCTTTAGATAACCAGGTTCCAAGCCGTTTAGGGCTTTATAGGTCATAACCAACACCTTGAATTGGGCCCAGACTTCAACTGGGAGCCAGTGGAGCTGACAGAGAACTGGGGTTATATGAGAACAATGCCCAGTCCCCGTCAGCAGCCTGGCAGCTCTATTCTGCACCAACTGAAGTATCCGGACCGTCTTCAAGGGTAGCCCCACGTAGAGCGCATTACAGAAATCTAATCGGGAAGTTACCAGCGCGTGTGTCACTGTCGCCAGGCAGTCATGCTCTAGGAAGGGACGCAGCTGATGTATCAGCCGAAGCTGAAGGAAGGCGCTCCTCGCCACCGCCGTCACCTGAGCTTCCAAAGACAGCTCAGGGTCGAGGAGCACTCCTAAGCTGCGAACCCTGTCCCTCAGAGGGAGTGCAACCCCATTTAGGACAAGGCCCAAGTCCCCCATCCCGAGGTCTGATCCGCCCACCAACAGGACCTCCGTCTTGTCTGGACTGAGCTTCAGTTTATTGGCCCTCATCCAGCCCATTACCTCGGCCAGGCACCGGTTCAGCACAGCCACTGCCTCACCTGGGCTGGTGGAAAATGAGAGATAGAGCTGGGTATCATCAGCGTATTGATGATTCCACAGCCCACACCTCCTGATGACCTCTCCCAGCGGTTTCATGTAGATGTTAAATAGCAAGGGGGACAAAATGGACCAAATTAAGGTGTTAATGGCATATAAATGCCTAAATGGTTTAGGGCCTAGGTATCTGAAGGAGCATCTCCTTCCTTATACATCTGCTTGTCCCCTAAGATCCAGGTCTGAGGTCCTTCTTTGAAGAAGATCAGAAGAGTGATAAAGCCCCACCATCACCAGGTATCCAACCACAGAAACCAAGAGAGCCAACAGAATTGGCAGGGACCACTCCATGTCTTCTCTATTAGCTTGCAACTCTCTGGTCTGCAACCTGCTTTTCTATTAGCCTGCTTCCCACCCACAGAAGGACTGCCAAGGGAGGGGCAGAGTGCTCTATTGCTCCTCCACGGCCCATGTTATGGTAATAGATTAACAGACACTGTCATAATTTCTAATTTGCTCACTAAGTTCTGATTCCAACATTGTATATTTGACAAAGTTTTATCTACTTCATTGGAGGCATGAAGAGAGAGTTAGAATTCATCAACCAGTTCAATTCTTTCACTTGAAAGTTATTCAATTCACTTGAATTGAAATAACTGTTTTTTATCACACCATATGTGTTAAGCAGCTTACCTAATGCTGGGATGCCTGTAATCAGTAAAAGCTGCACTGCAAATGACTACTGTTAATAATACGATTGTCTTCATCTGCCCTCATATCCTCCATCCATGCTTTATAAATAAAACCTCAGCACTTCATCTGCTGAAATGGGCTATAGTTGATGAAAGCTTATGATGAAATGGCATTATTAGTCTTTAAGGTGCCACAAGAATCTTTGTTGGTTTTCCTGCAATAAATCAATGTGACTTCCTTCCTGGAAACCACTGCAAAAAAAATTTGACTTTCAGTGCATGCATGTCAACAAAGCACATCATGGGAACACAGTATGAGTTCTCAGATCATGTACCACACTGTATTCCTTCTCTGATGGGCTGTTATCACAAGTGCTTATTTTTGTCTTTTTACAGCGCAACATGAAGCAACAGGCAGAGGCCACTGAAGCGCAATGTCCTTTTGCTACAGCAATATAAAGCCTGTTCATTGCAGGACTTGACATGTTACTGTCAAGGAGACCAGGAAGACACAGAAAATATGATTTAATAAACACTGAATCTCTTATTGAATTCCAGAAACATTAAAGTTTGTTGAACAGAAGTGAGCACTCACAGTACCTTCAAAAATTATGAACCTACTAGATTCAACATATGAACTGACTAATTTCACATTTTTGCCGCATCACTACTTATGAATGAAAAAATCTGCAGCCAAATTAATTTGGGGAGCTGGACTCACAAGGCTGCACCACTCTACACTCCTAGAGTTAAAGCAGGTCAAATCCTAAATGCTATCTAATTGCAAGATACATAGCTTTTCATGTCCCTGATGAAGGAATGCTTGTGAAGAGATACAGAGCATTCCAAAGGGCTTAGCCTCATAGTACATCAAGAAGATGTACACAGAACTTCAGCGATAACACCTTACCTTTACAGGTGCAGAGAAAAACATCACTCATGTGCCTGCTTTACCACAGTCCTGCGCCAGGTTTGGGCTGTGACCCAGGCACTGTCTTTTGAGGAACTTGTCTCCAAATCCAGTCTCTCTAGTGAGCAGCTGATGCTATCACAGAAGAGGGGCCCCTGATTCTGAACAGATCAGGTGGGAAGCCTGTCTAGAAAACTTTTTGCTATGGTAAGGAACTTTGGCCAATTATTGAATTAAGCTCTTAAAAATCCACAGGTATATGCAAACACTAGAGGTTACGAACAATCTAGCTCAAAATCTTATTTCTTCTTTTCATTAACTCTGCCTTCTTTTTCAGAACTATACTGGGAAACAACACTTATTCATACTGAAATAGAACTTCATAGCTGAGAGCAAAACAAAAATTCAAGGAAGCATATGAATAATGTTCCAAAAAAAACCCAATCTCTTGCACTAGTCAGATTTTTTTATTTTTTAAATAAGGTAACTATTACCTTAATTATTACCTTGTTATCTATCCAAAGTAGACAATTCTTACTCCTAGTGTGAGATCCTGAATGGTAGAAAAATACCTCTGAAATCGGTTACCCAGTTATCTTCTTTTCCACTTTGCTATATAAATGAATTGTAACAGACACTTACTTTTTACTTAATCTCCTTGGAACAAGCCTTCACTTTACAGGAAAAAGGCAGAAAGCCAGCAAAACAATGCGTTGGAATGGTAATTCCAAACCAAACAGGAGCAGGAAGTCTGTAAGAAAGGCATTCCGACAGAGTTCAGTTCTACAGTACTTCAATGAGCAAAGGACAAAGCTGAAAAGATGCATAAGAGCTTGGCCCCTAAAGCCTTGTAACTATCTAATTTATAAGTAGATCTGGCTGTTTAAATGAAATTTAACTACAAGTAAATACAGAATTATTGAGAAAACAGCCTGATCACAACACATGGGAATTTAAGGGTAGGCTTTCACATCAGTTTCCCCCTAATCATTCCATGAAACCTAGTCTAAAATTGATTAGGGGAATATGGTTTGAGGACATGGCCAAATCAAACAAAACTTTCTATTTGGGAGGTGATCTAATACATTACCATCCACAAAATAAGAGAGATTTGTTACAACAGAGCTCTATCTAGCACCTGTTCCCAAAAGGTAGGCTTTTTTATTTTTCATGCTGCATAATAGATCTGACGGTACACATAGCAACACGCTTCTTTGCAACTATAGAAACAAACAGACCTGCTAGATCAGTTTTCCACCTGAAATGCTCTGTTATTTTTGCTATCTTTTATCTGCTTGTGTGAATAATGAACAAATCCTGGTTGTTCTATATCCACAATGCCTCTTTCAAACCTGCTAGTCACATTTGAGAAATGTCTGGAAACCACTCAGCACTTACTGACATTCAGAAGTTTCTCTTCCTAAAAAACAGCTTTGTATTGAGTTTTTCAGCAAGATAAAATTGCTTGGCAAACTTTATACACGTCATACTATAAAACAGAAATACCTCTCTCCCCTCCAGTTCTCTTTTCTACACAGTTCTTTTCTCCATTTTTAGCCTTTTCAACTCAGCTTTTCCTCTTGTTTATCAATATTGTATTGCATTTACATCCTGCCTTTTTTCCTCTTGTGAGGAACCCAAGAAGCTTACATAGACCTTCCCCAGTCCATTTTATTGTCACAATAACCCTGAGAAACAGGTTAGGCTGAGAGGTAGTAACTGGTTCAAAGTCATGCAATGAAATTCATGGTTGAGTGGGGGCTGGAACCCAGATCTCCCAGATCACCAGTCCAACACTCTTAACTTCCAGGCCACACTGGTTCTCACACTGGACACGCTGGCTTGTTTACTCATAGTTTTACTCTTCCTTTTTTATCCAGTGGCTTTCACTGGAAGCAACCTGGCTTAATTTGAGTTAGAACTTCAAGAGTACAGCTTCAACAGCCGTATCTATGGAGGGGATCACATTAACAGATAGGTAGTTGTAGTAGTAATAAGAAAAATATCTACAAGTTTGTGCTGAATGCATTTTCCTCAGCACTGAGTAACTGCAACAGCAGCAATCCAGTGAGGGAAAGCTGCCCTTATCAGAGGCCATAATTTCCACCAGGCAGGTGTAAGCCCTGGCAGTACCCCATTTTGGAAAGGCAGCGCATGAAATAGAGAAAGACAGGCTAGAACATAGCACGGGGGAAAGGTCTTTCCATTTCTATCATCTAAATTTTGCATCCCTGCCTAACAAAAGCAGATTATATCATCAAACCAGGTAGAATCCATAGCCATACCTCTTTAATGCCCTAGAAACATGCACCAATGTCTCCTATCTCTGCCTACTATCATACACATGACCAGAGGGGAGTACATAGCTCAAAAATAAAGAACCTACATTTGAAATCTGTTTGTGCAGACCCCATATACCATTCAAGGGTCTCTACAACAGGTTTTTCCTAACACACTTCTGACCTAAAACAATAAATAAACTTCTAAACAGACACAGATAAAACAATCCTGAATGTTTACGACTCTACAAAGTAAAAACAAAGAATACTAATGAGGAGATGCAGAATTCTTAAATAAAGTAAATCCTGTTACATTGTATGGAATTGTGGTACTTTGAGACAAGATCCAGTGGTCTCTAGTGACCACCGTATCCTCTGAAACAGGTAGGCAGGGTTGCAAACTTCTGATCTGAGTCCAGATTTAGTGCTCTGGGGTCTCCTGACAGGAGTCCCTGCCTCTGCACCAGGGCCACCTGTCTCTTGGTAGCCTCCCAGGCTTTCTAAAGTCCCTCCTCCCCGCCCCCAGGTTGAAAAGCTTGCCCTAAGGCTTAGGATATTGGCAGGAAAGGGGTGGGGGGTTGGTCCTGCCCTTTTAGCCTTAGTGTTGTCCACTGCTGGGTGAGAAAAAAGGAGTTTGGATCCTTGGTCTGACAGAGGTTCAACACACCCTGACTTGAACTCAGCGGGGCTAACATGCAGATACATATAGGATAGCAATATGCATCCGCCAATATGGCAAAGAACCATCTTTTTAATATAAACTCACGAAATACGCACCTTTCCCTTGTAATTAAAGCGTTTGCTCTTTGACTTAATGCCCCCAAAACGTCAAAAATAGCGGGATACCACCACGCTTTCACCGTATGAGGAACGTGAAGAGTGCAACCCTCCATAAGGGTAGCCGCGCAGTAGAGTTAATCCGGATTTTCCAGCGAGGGCAATGTTGTGTTCGTGAGTATGCGCGCCTGCGTGTTAAGGGCCATCACGCAAACCTAAGACCCTGACTCAGCAACGCTTTGAGAGGAAATAAGCAACACCAGTTTAGCTGTAGCGCCGGGTTTGGGGAACGTAGGGGGTGCTTCCTTTCCACAGAACCTGACCCTCTCCCTGACCGGGCCCCGCAGCCCCTCTTTTGAGCCCTGATGCTGTTTCTTGCTGCAAAGGCTCTCTTTTGTTTACTTGACATCCTAACCCAGCATGAAGCAATTCGGCAGCGAAAGCACGGCAGGCTCCCCCGCCCGCGCACTGCCCCAAGCAGGAACGGGAGCAATGAATGGGTTGCCGAGGAAAGGAAGCGGAAAACCCATCATCAGTACGCCCCTTTCCTTTCACACCTTCCCTTCCCCTCCCTTTTGCGCCCCTTCCCTTGGCACACTTTCCCTTCTCTTCCCTCACTATCCCGTGCGATCGCTTACCCCAGTGGGCGGCTTAAACGGAGGGCAACTTCGTGCATGGACGGCGACCAGCCCCCCTCCAAGCGTGTTCGACTCCGGGAGAAAAGGGCGCGGCGTCGGCGGCGCAATAACAATGGCAGGAGGGCAACGTAAGCCGAGGGAGCTCCTCATGGCCAGCCGCTGGCGGGCTGTGGGGCGCCGGAAGCTCCCAGTGCTTCTCAGGGCGCCGCCATGTCTGCGCGCGTCCAAGGCGAGAGTGGCTGCCGGGAAGCGCGAGTCAAAGCCGCGAGAGCAAGAGCAGCGCGGGGTCCTGAGCGGCACCGGAGGAGTGGCGGCGGGTCCAGCAGCAGACAGCTGTCAGTCATGAGACGGGGCTGTAGACCGACAGCGCGAGGAGCGAACGGAGCTCCCGCTGCCCTCCCGAGGGCTTCCGAGAGATCCGGCCGGCTCCCCGTGGAGCCCATTCCGGCTTGTTGCAGCCGGTGGGAGGGCGGGGAGAAGCAGGGACCGCCAGGCGAGGAAAAATGACATCCCAGTTTGTTCCCCTCCCCGAACAGGTACCGAGTCATCATATCTTTAGCAAAAGCAATTAAGAATCAAGAGTCAGAATCGAACCGGATTTTGATCAGACTCTTTTTCGGCCTCGGGGTTTCTGGGTTTTAAAGGAGACGGAGCGAATACAAAAAGATGGCATCGAACAGAAGCCCCCCTAACATGGTCCAATACATTATTAATAAGCATTCTTTGTTGGGTCTCATTAAAGGCCCGTGCGAAAGGCAGAGTTTAAAAGGGGATTGCAACGAACAGGCTTGTGGCACTTCAGAGACAGCACCTTTATTCTCCAGAAACAGAAATTAGTTAGGTTTACTTGTTCATATGTAGTGCAATCCTTTGCATGCACTCAGACATAAAAGCCCTGCTGCATACAATGAGATTTACTACTGTGCACTTGTGTGTGAGCTACCCTTTCAGCACGAATCTTCCAAGACAGTGCACAGTTAAGAAAATTGCAACGGTTATCATAAAACTACATTTGAAAACAATAAAAGGCATGGAAACAGCAGTCAGTAAAAACCACCAGACGCCAATAGGCCTAGACCCATGAGCAAAATAAAAATCTTCACTTGTCATCATAAGGTATCAAAGTTGCAGCCCATAAACCTCACTGGAGAAGTTGTTATCAATACTTGGTGCCATGACAAAGGATGTTGTCATTTAACATCCCATAAAGTATAAAGGGGCTGGGCAGCTTATGTGGAAGGAAATTAGGTTATGGGGTTTGTTTTGGAGTTTTTGTTCTTAAAATAACTTTTGTTAATGCATAGTTACAGAATTTGTCTGGTTTAACTTAGCTTTAACTAAGAGCTTCTGAGCGTGAATTTTTGCATTGTAAATTTAATATGCAGCGTTTTCTGGTCTTTAAAATATGTTAATAGAAGTCAACCCACCCCTGCAATAGGAGAGCAGGGTGACTCTTAATTATGATAATAAAGCCATATTGTTTACATTATTCTAGACTTAGAAGTGTATAGAATTTTTTTTTTACTGTCCAAAATAGAAGTTTGTTGCTGTCATTCAATTGGAAGGATGCTTAATGTTCTCAGTAGAAATGCAAGATGGATTCATGAGTTTCTCTTATCCTCAATATATGTTTTAGAGAACCAGAATGGTTAAGATTGTAACCTTTCCTTGGTTAAATTCAATTTGTTTCTGTTCTTTTACAGTTCCTTGTGAATATGTGACTGATTTTGCCACTGTCTGAAAATTTCCCATAGTCCAGAACTGTTTTCCATCCAGAAATGAAAAAAACTCATCCTGAAATGAAAAAAAAAAAACCTTGTTCTTGCAGGGTGGGCTGGTGGAATTATTTATTCTCATAAATAATGAGAAAACCTCAGAAAGAGACATACTCTTTGCAGAGGTAAACAAAGACTAACCTGCTTTTCTGGGTACCAAGAAGTAGCAAAGAACCCATTAAACATTGTCTGGAAGGGAGAAGGAGGACATCTTCAATGAGAAAAGAGTAATTTAGTTTCAGCTCTACTTGCAAAGCATTATATTCAGCCACTTGAACAAAGGGCAGAAATGCAACTCAAAGCTGCAAATGATTCCACCAGGCCAGAAAGCCATCCACAGGACAAAGTAATCACTTGAACATAAGAGCGCTCCCAACATCAGAAACTAGATCCAAAATTAGTTCAGCTAAAATGCTTGGCTGTGAGCTCACTGCACACTCACTAGTCATCCAAGTACCAAACATTGGGACATTTGGCTCATGCTGGATTACTATAGGTTGGTCACACCTTGCAACCATGCTTTGTACCAGGTAGCACTTTTATACTGATGGTTGTAATACCTAGGAAATTGAAATGCCTCCTAGCCTAACTATCCTTTTAACAATTCTCTGGGATAACCAGCCTTTTGCCATAAGTCAAATCTAAATATTATGTATAATAAGTAACATAATAAATATATCACTCTAGTGTCCACTGTGACTGTTACATGTCAGGCACGTTGTGAGAAGGCAAGATTGACTGGAGAAGACAATTGTGTCAGGGCAAATAGAAGGCAGAAAGAGAAGGGGAAGGGCGAATATGCGATGGATCAAAGAGTTTACGAAAGCTTAGCAGGACTGTCAAGGACAGGTCATTTTGGCAGGCATTTATTCATAGGGTACCATAAGTCAGACAATTTCGCGGCACATAACAACAGTAGAGTGCACTGTGTAGTATATATACAGCCCTTTTGTGCATTAGTATTTGATCCTATGTAAAAACCAGGATTAGCTAGCAGGTAGGAATTGATTTAAATCAGGGGTGAACATGTTCTCAAAGGGGGTGCATTGCCCACCAGCCAGAGCTCATGGGAAGGGTCATACCCTTCACCCACTACCACAAAAAAAAAACCACAGTGATTTTGGAAAAGGAAAAAAAAGTGTCAGTCATGTGCCTTGTTTACATGAAGAATTGTGTATCTGGGAACCTTCCAACAGTGCAATTTGCCTACCTATAAATTTTATATTTTTGTATTATATGTTCAAAATTATGTTTGGCTGTTGCCAGAAGTCATTCATCATTGTAATATTTTAGAGGTATCTGCACCTCCAAATGAAAGATATGTATACTTGGGTAACGATAGGAATTTTTCCTTTAGTAGGGTGTGCTGTTCATTTTGTGGGGACAAATCCTGGTTTGATGCAGCATGGTCAAGGAGGCTCAGGCTCACATTCTTCTTCTCACATGTGGTGAGTCTTTCCCTCCTTTAATAGTTTCACTGAAACCACAAAGTGTGGTTTGTCTCAAACCAGCGAAGGTATGACAGAGATATCAAAACGGGAAGAAAATATGTGAGCCCAAAATGTCCTCTTCCCCTTTAAAATTCCCTTCCCAAGGATGGAGTCAAAGAGGACAAATGTTACTTTTGTTCTTCACAACTGAAGTAATACACATGGCTATCTGAACAGGTCCCCATAAGACCATTAGGTCTAAAGTCTGAAATAAACTGTCAGAGCCACCAAAACAAGGGCTCAGCTAGGAATATAAACAATGTTGTCCATCTTTGGGTCAAAATCATATTAACTTCCATTCGCCATTCACTGTAATAGAGCTTAACATGTTTTACTTCTAATTATTATGTATGGCAGTTACATTTTCAAGTTTAGACTCTGATTTCAGTTAGTATTCTTAATTATTTTATATGTATAGTAACAGTCTGGGCTTGGATGTTGACTACTGGGTTAGGTATGGCTCCAACATGCCATATTGTAGTGTGAAGAGCAATGTTACTTGGAAAGGAGACAAAAGTATCCACGTTAGGTTGGACACTTTTGTCTTTTTAATGTATGCATTAATTTTGTTGCATATTTTGAAGTCAATTGCTTTGTGACAAATAAAAACATACTCTAAGTATTTTAAGCAATATAAAAGGATTGAACAAGGTAGCTCCTTGGTCATTTTTAATATGGTCTATTGAGAATCTTAAGTCATACTTGGCCTATGTAAGAATACAATTAGCCTTACATTCCCATTGTAAAACTCAACATCTAACCGTCAGTCTGTTTTCACTGATGCAATTCTTCTTGTGTCCATATTAGGTCAGAAGCAGTTGCATGGCACCAATAGTGATTTACAACTGCTCTCTTTAATCAAGGAAAGTACACAGAAACCTCTCATGCCAGTCCAGTTTCCGCTACAATTTATGTAGATGTTCTATGGCCAGTGACCACATTAAAGAACATTTTTATATTCTGTTCATTCCAGTTTTTTAACTGGAAACAGAGAAGCCCATAACAAGAATGCATTAGTGATTTTGATGGAATCAATGACTTCTTGCAAGAATTATGCACTCTTCTTTTGAGTCACTTAGCATCCAAGTACAAAGCAGCCTACACAACTCTAGGCCATGTGCTGGCTGTTCATTTTCTAAGCTGACACTTTATCAGTTTGGATATTGTGCTGTTAGCAAAACAGGCACCTGGATTCTTTGCCATGGGCATAAACTGCATTTAAGCATGCCGCTCCCAGATACAATTAAGTTGGTCAGAATGTAATGGGCTAAATGGAGGCTCATGTATTATGTACACTAAACAGGCAAAACATGAGGCTTTTTGTAGGCATTCGGCAAACAGACAAAAAGCACTAGGTTTTTTGTAACAAACACATAGCCCATATTTATGTTTACTTAGAATTCTATTGTATTAAAGGAGGCTTCAATGCAGGTTGGTGGACAGCAGATTGCTGTTTTAGAGTTTTAGGAAGGGCACTGCGTGACATCTGCCAATTACAATAAAAAAACTATGTGGGTTGGTTGCTGTGTGAACAACTCATGGCTCAGACAATAGACAGGTTCACTCTGGGTTGTTTGCCCCCATTCACTCTCAGCCCTTCCCGAGGGACTCCATGGCAGGGCTCACTTGCCTGCTCCCCAGTTCTATGAATGCAAACCCTTTTGCACTTGCTGTGGCTTTTTTGCCCCTTTAGCATTTTTATGGGAGACTGTGAAAACCAGCTGTCAAGTCCGAGTTCAGAATCTCCATTATGACAGTCCTGGCAACACACCAGACAACCTGTCAGTGGTTGGCAAGCAATTTTTGAAATTATTTTTGAAAACACAACAGATACAAATGTTCTCATTTAAAAACAGCTGCATTTGTGTAATTCTGGGAGTGTGGAAATCAAGTCTAGGGCTAGGCAAAGTCCTGGAGGATACCTGCAGGTACCAGTTTTGGATATTGACTGACTCCAAGAGGCCCCAAACAAGATTTTGCTTTGCTCTTGACAGAAAGGGAAAGTAAAGGCATGAGAGGTCTTTGCTTATAAAAAGGAGTGGTAAGATTAACACCCCCTTTTTCTTCCTTGCTCTGACTTTGCCCCCTTTCCTCCCAAGACTCTAGCAAAAGTGTATCCCACCCCCTTTGACAGCACAGTAATGGGTGTTTTCAAAAGTGGGCCATCACTGTAAATGTCCCTGCCAAGGGAACACAAAGTAGCAACCTATTTGGAAGGTTGCTTAGCCAGCATCCATGGCAGCAAGCACTTACCAAGACATTAGGTAGACAAGCACATTCATTCTGAGCTCTCAGAAGCATGCAATGTAGAAAATATGTGCACATTTGGGGCAACATTTCTTTTTTAAATGAGAAGCATCACGCTGTTGGCAAATGCTCCAATGCGCTATTTGGGCAAATGGAAGGAATGTCACTGACTGTAACGCTGGAGAGTGCAAAGATTTATCTCTGGGGTAAAAAAGAGGAAGAGGGAAAGATGTTACAGCAATGACAATGATGTTACACAAATGCCTTGTGATCAGAGCAGAGAGAGAAAACAAAGCAATTTCAAGCCACCAACAATCTTGGGATAACAGCTGGATAATTCAGGAGGATTGTGGGGACAAACACAGGTGCATTGTGAGTTGTTCAACCAACAACCCAGGCTGCTTGGCTGTTGTATCATGTCTATGTGTTCTAGGAGTTAAATGCACATGACAATGTGCACATATAAACAGTGTCTCACAGGTATTTGCACAGGTGTGAACTGGCTACAGTACTCTATTAGTTCAAGTTCAACCTAGATTTTACAATTATAATTTACTGTGCAAGTTTGGAGAGAAAAGATGCAATGTATCAAAAGAAAATTTATCTTCATCAATGTTCGGAAATGTGGAAGTATTTGAACAAAAATGCAATTAGGAAGCTTGTGTGCACTTGACCTAAGCTTACCTCCTCACCCAACTTTACAAATGGAATTAAAAGTATTTCTGAACACTAAGAGATCATCAACAGGTTTAATTCTTTTAAATAGTGTTATGATAGGGTATTTCAAGTATATTTACAAAACAATTTTATTTAAGTGCAAATAAACAGCATAAAATGATACAAAACTAAGGCATCTATCATGATTACCTGGCCTAAAATTACACAGCCTTGTCAGTAGCTTTCTCATGAAAATACTGCAAAAAGATTGCTGGATTACTAGTATAGAACTGATCTAGCAACTTCTTTCGTTCTTTGGCAGAGAGACTGGAGTCCTCATCAATAGTTTTTAGCAAAGATAAAAGTTCCTCTTTTGTAGTCATCTTGGCACTGTAGTGATAATCACTTTCATCAAGCCTCTGGCAGAAGGTATATCCTAAAGCAAGCATGAAAACCATAGGTAAACAAGTAGTAGTAATTCTTGATATTTCTTTTTTTGCAAGAGTTTTTCCTAAGAGTTCAGACTACATTCACTTTCAAAGGGAGGCCGATACTTTCCCCATTTTGCAGATGATGGCCAAAGGCCATGTAGCTTGGCCTATGACCACCTAGTGAGTTCATGACTAAAGAGAAATTGAGATTAGGGTTGGCAGCCCACACTCTTCACTGCATCTCAGTTTAGTTAATGAACTTTTGTATTAATAGAAATGCCCGCTCTATTAAAAATTTCTATCACATTCAGTATCTTGTATTGGTTGTCTCTAAACCCATATATATATATATATATATATATATATATATATATATATATATATGCATGCATGCATGCATGCATGCATGCAACATTAAAATAAATAGTCTGAGTTTTAGCTATTTCTTTAGAAGTGCAGTTTATACTTCTATAAACTAAGTGAGAGCTTCAGCTTCTATAAACTAAGAGAGCTTCAGCTGTTGAGTGGTATAGAAATGAAATAATTTCCACAATGGACTATGCCATATAGTAAGTATCAACAACCTATCAAATGGCAAAAAGTTTATTAAAATAAAGGTTACCTGTATTCAGGCTGGGATCTCCTCCATGTTGTACAGCTAGAAGCTTATCGCTAACCATTTTATGCAATGACCCTGGAATCTTGAGCAAAACAAAACAAAACAAAACACTGCTGTTAAATCATTAACAGTTGGATAGATTCTGCACTACAAGTTAGAGTGGGGTGGCAGGTGGAGATGGACTTTCTGTTCTTACCTTCAAGACATCTTTTTGATAGTCCACCAAGAACAAAATCAGAAGATCTGTTTTCCCTTTAGATAAATTTTTATTGTTGACTATAGCTTTAGAGAACACTCTTTTTACAGCCATCCGATTGTCACTCTACAAGAAAGGAATAAATTGTGATTGAAAAACTTGTTCTGCCCTCCTCAACTCATACTTAACTAGACTGTCTGTCCATCTTCAGACATGAGTCTCATGTTGTTCTAAGTAAAAGGTCCACTCAATGTCATATGGATGCACAGGACACACAGAATCACACCCTAAAACTCTTGTGTGGCAGCAACCTGCATGGGAACTACTGCACTGTGACTCTTTTGCAGTGCATGGTAATACAGAGAGTCCAAAAAACATAAGAGCCCAGTGTGTATCGCCTTCTCACTTCAGTGCTACAGAATATTAAAAAATGGTACAAGAAAGAAGCTGTGCTCTGGTGCCTCCAAGGCCAATAGAGGCAGAATTGGAATGTGCCCAGGCTGATCTCACTTACTTCTGTATTCAACTTTGGTTCAGAATTCTGAGCTATAACAGCCATGAAATAAAGTAGCCTCCTAAATTCCTCTCGCGTTGGGCTATCCAACAACTTTAAGTAGAGCTGAATTGCTTCTAAAGCTTGATCCATCTTTCCATTAACTGGAAGGAAACAGAATGAAAGAGGTTATGACGACACCCCCATTATATTGCTTTTTTATTTAAATGTGACTGCTGGCACCACAAACTCACTAGTATAGCACACAATTATCATTATGCTATAGTTTGCAGAATTTTAGAAATCAGTTTTCACTCCCTAAGTTTGAATACAGAAAAGTAGTTGCTTGTTGAAGCATATAGCCAGCCACCTAGGAATCTGACCCTTCCATGGGGCATTTCCTGCCCACCTCCTTTGAACAGATTTGCCACAGGTTGCCATGTCTTATTGCAAAGACCAACTACCAAGGGCTGAATCCTGCAACAGGCACTTTCCCCAGAGGGCTTCCAGATTGCAGCCCTCTATCTAATCTAGGTGTTTCCAGCCCAAACTAGACAGGGTGAGAAAATGGACAAAGTCTTGCTTCCATTTAAACTGACAGGCATTTCCTTTTGCTCCAACATCTTTTGCAAGCTCACCTTGCAAATTCACAGCTGGGATCTCTTATTTCATGCTCACAGCTGTGTCTACAGCTACAGAAGAGGGTCTCTGAGACATGCTATGCCTGGCCCCTGCAAGATGCTCTCTGGTGGAAGCAGGATTATTCTCTTAAGATTTTTTCCCTCTCAGCTTATTTAGGACTAGGACAACATTTTGACAGATACTTGCTCTAAACCATGGAGAAAAGAGAGAGGGTAAAGTTTATCCCCATTAACCACTACCTGGAGATAGATTAGACTATGGCTGCCCTATAGAAAGAATTAAAATACAAGTGTCAGAAATTTGTCTTCAGAAGAGCCTCTGAAGGCATCATGGGAGTCATCCAGGGCCTTCAGAGTTCCTCCTTTAATTGGCCAGCAGAGAAAATATTTTTTTTATTTATTTGTTGGATTTGTTTAAAAGCCCCCTGTTAACATCTTGCTCCTTGAATATCTGGATTCAGCTGTTTTGGCTTGAAATTTGTAAGCCACCTAAAAAAGTTGGTTTTATCAATTAGCAGTGCATAACTGTGTTCATCTTGCTTTGAGTACCAGTCTCCTTCAGCCCCTTTCATTTTTAACAGTTGGGCTACATATCAAAGCTAGAAATCACTGGTGGAAAAGAACAGGGTTACTATTGCCTTCTTTTTACCCTTAAAGGTGACCTAAAATACTTTACAACAATCCTTAACCATAATCACTAGTTTTACCTGCTTTTTGAACAGAGTACTGCTTGCTAAAAGATACAAAATAATATATATACTTATGAATATAAACTTCAACACTAGTAATTTGTAAGAATGTATGAAGAAAGTCTTCTGCCCCAAAGGCAAAGGAATAAATTTCTGCAACCTGAGCTAACTAATGTAGAGACTGTCAGCATACCACCAATCAAACTACCAGTACCTTCTACTTCTCACTAAACCTGCAATGCTTAGCAATATTGTAGTGCACTAAAAGTGCATCCTACCACATGTTACACTTGCAGATCTAATGAACATTCTAGCTATTTGTCAGGTGTAAAATGATAATCGGTTTTGACAGGCTGCTGGCAGAGGGCTTATCTATTTCACATGCAGCCAGACTACTCTGCTCTTCAGTGACATTTGTTACAAAGGCAATGGTACAAAAACACACCTCCAAAATATACTTGGATAAGAACAGCAGCCAAAGGCCAAATGGAGAGTAAGGGGCAAGAAAAGCAGGCACTATTACAGAGTCTTTGCCAGGATTTAAAGTGTTTTCCCCTTTCCTCCAAAGAGCTCAAAACAGTCTGTGTAAGAGGCAAGGCAAGGACCATTCAAGTTTTGGCCAGGTCCCTGTATGCTTAGTTCAGCTATATTCAGGCACAGCTTAGTTCAGCTATATTCAGAGATCAGCTATATTCAGGCACAGACATGATAAAGAAAGCCTGTAACTCTAATATGTATGACCTCCAAATGAGAGTAAGAGAAGTGGTGATAGGTGGAGTTCACACTAGTCTACAGCTTTCCAAACTTTCGGAAGGGAAGTTTCCCATATGATTCAGTCTTACTGAGAAACCTGTGCATGTTTCCACAGAGCCTAAATGTTACAACTGGTTGTGGGATACACATGGGACAGCCTATCAGGCCCCAACAAGGTACCAACAGGAAGTATATTCTACAAGCTGTACATTATAGAAGATTAGACCAGTGGAAAAGCCTCTTACAATTGCGTGCACATGGGCATCTGCCAGGCATCTAAACCTGAGTCCACATTGTGTGAAACTGCCACCTCAAGAACAAAGGCAACTGGGAAATTAGTTTGGTGCTAGGATGCCATTTCCCTTTGCAACCTCTAACAAACAGCTAAACATCAGGTACAAATGGCTCAGAAAACTAATAGTTTAGCCAAATTCATTGGCTAAGTCATTGTCACTGTGTAACTTGGGACTTTTGATTTAGACAGCAGAACCTCACCTCAGAGTTTCTGGAAGGGAAAGCCAAGGCCAACATTTTCAGGCCTCAAACAACTGTTTCTTAAAATAAACTTTTAGGAATGCTTCAGTACAAGGCACAAATTTAGGATTTTGTACTGAAGGCTACCCTGCAAGGAGATAGGTGAATGATACTGAAACAAAAGTAGCTGCAGAGCTGAACTTAGGCAGAGTGAAAGAGAGGAAATGGCAATAAGCAGAACGAAGTACAAGGAAGGACAGGCTGTTATTTATCTTTGGTCTGCTGTAACAAATGGCAGGGATGGAAGGTAGAATTGCTGGTGGTAGGCGAGAGCAGCGGTCCTCAAACTTTTTCAATAGGGGGCCAGTTGAAAGGCTGCAGTGACTGTCGTGGACCGGTGAGGTGCTGTCAGGCGCACGCGAGGCGGCAGTGGCTCATTCGCTCGGAGATCTCCCAGCGAGTCCAAAACCATCTCTGAGCGAGCAAGCCACCATCCCTCCCCGCTGCGCTGAGAGGCAGTGGTGAGCACACGTACGGGAAGCAGGCGGCCGCAGATTGCTTGCTCGGAGACCATCTCCAAGCGAGCGAACCACCACCTCCCCGCCTGTATCCGTCCCGCGGGCCATAGTTTGAGGACCCATGAGCTACAGTCACTAAAAGGAAAACCAGAATTGAATAGGCTTGACCATGTGATGTTAGGGTGTAAAATGGGACAGCCAAATTAAGTTCTAAAAGCAAGTCAGTACCAAGCAAACAGCTCTTGAAAAAGCAACAACCAGAGGCACCTGAGAACAGTTACATTTTTAGAATACAAAAGATGGGTCAGTACTGCAAAAGGAATTTAGTAGTACACAGGAAGGTGGATAGAGGTGGAAGTCAGTTTCTGAAAAGGGGGCTGTAGACACTTAATGGGTGAGATGATACTAGGCAGAATGGTCCCAAAGCTTCCGGCATTGTCAGTTACTATGTGGCAGGTATCAGCTTGATTAGAGGTGGTTGTGGGAGCAACTGGTTTAAGCACACTGTGAAACTCCATTGCTCTAGGCCAGTAATTTCCAAAGCAGGTGGTGCCATCCCCTGGGGTGATGGAAAGATCTGGGGTGGGGATGATTAGTCGTTTTAAATTTGCAGTAGAGCAATAGACCTAATACAAAGAAAGAGGAGGGAGTGCTAGGGTTGTCACCCAAGAGGAAAGGGGGCAGCAGCCCAATAGAGTTTGGAGACCAATGCTCAAGGCATTCATGCAACTGGCTTAATGGAAGAATCCTAAGGTGTGACAATTCCTTAGAATACAGCATCATTGCCTTCGACTGTGTTGGACATAAGGCAAGATGGGAGCTTCAGGACAAAAAAATAACGTGCTTTGGTAAAACTGAAAAGTCTTGCTTATGTTAGGGAATTTCAGGCTTTTCCAGAATATACCATGTAAGCTGCTGAACTACCCCATTTCCCCTTGAAGTCCCTTTTCCTGTTACAGAACCCACAAAGGTTGACCAGATAATGCTGTGAAAAAGCTTCTTGAAGATAAGAATGAAGATTCAGTCATTCATTGGCAAGTTCTGCATGCAGATAGTGCTCAAGTTTACCAGTGGTGAGGTGGCACTGATATTCCCCTTAACTACTGTGTTTAAGACCATAAGTGTGTTCAATTTGGCTAAAAATGGGGAGGGGTCCGGGAACTCATGAATTTCATTAGATTTCATTTCATCCCTCCCATGAACTCCACTTAACATGCCCCTTTCTGGAAACACTATTTTAGGCTAGTTTCCAGGATTGTGGTGAGTTCCTCCTGTAAAAATGGTCACTTCCACTATAGCCATGGCAGAGCTGGATACTGCCCACAGTTGTTCATAGTATCTGAACAGATCTTTAGGCATCCATTCCAGATGTATAGATTATGACAGTAAATACCTTGGTTGTTGGAACTTGATACACTTAGAACCTTAACATATTAGAATATGCTGGGCATCCACAAAGAATAACTTACTGCATTCTACATCATAATGGAGACAAAATTAATATGCATCTTCCTCCAATATCTTCTAAATTTAAGCTGCTACGGAGTAAGCCCAGCTCACAGTTAACTATGCATTGTGATAGAGGAAGCACTTTTACCTCTAACCACAAATCACAACCACCAACTAGAGAACTCAAGGCTGTGAAGACCACATAACTCCAAGCCACTAAGGGATGGGACATATCCTTTATCTCCCGATCCCAATTTTTCTACCCCATAATATCAAAGGCTGAAGGGAAGCAAGTGGGAGGATTTGAAACTTATCATTTGGGGATTATTTTTCTTTTTCTAAAAAGAGTCATCTGTATATCACTGGTGAACAGAAAACACCCTCTTCTCTCTTTGTGGCCTCATTTCACTGCTACTATCACTTCACTATTATCTTTACTTTTGTATTGAAAGAAAATAGGCCAAATTAAGTTTTTGTGACTAGGCGCACCTTGAATCTTTGTGCTTACCTAGCAGCTCTGCAATTCCAAGGTGGATATCCGGTGCATGATTTAAGAGTGGCTCCTTCTTTTGGCTATAGTATCTGCCAATGGCCTCAAAGAGCATTAGCTTCCTCATATGTGCTTTGTCAAGTCGATCAGGTAAATTTCGGCTTACATCAACCACCATCGGATCTGGGAGGTATTCCAAACAGTCTATTGCTGCTGACAGCCATTCATCCATCCTAGAAAAGGAAAATTCCCTCATCTGTATGTTTTCAAAAACCCCTTCCTGGCCCCAGGTAAAGTCAGTCATGACATAATTCTAATGGCTGTGGAAGTGGGGACTCAAAGCAATGTGGGAGATTTATTTTTATTTCTTTTTAAAAGGAAATTCAAAATGCCAGCAGTGCAGAGCAAATTTTGTATTGCGAATTTAACACCGAGGAAAAAGAAAATAACCTTTTTCCATGCTGAAACACCCACCTTCTTTTCCAAAGCTGCTGTTTGCTCTGTTGGGCAAAGTAAATCCTATCTGTAAATCAGCTTTTTCCTGCCCATTCACACAAATATATACACTTACTGAGAGTCACCAAAGGCTTTCAAAATCTCTCGGTCCAGGTAGTTGCTGGTGATTTTGTATTCCAATTCTGGCTTTGTTTGTGGAAAACTACATCCTGTCTTTTGGTAGTCAAGTAAAGAGTCAAGTAGTGGAAGGTCTATAAGCTGCAGAAGGCGGGCAATTGTTTGCTCTCTCCAGACTTCGTTAATAACTGGGAAAGGTGAAAGGCACAAGCCAAACAGCAAGACTGTTAGCAGGACTTATTTAAGGATCAACAAGTAATCCAACATTGCAGTATTTATTTAAGTCTAGGTGACAAAATACTTCATTGTGAATGCTTGAGGGATTTGCTTCCTGTTAATGCATTGTCAACTACAAATGTATATTGTCAAAGTTAACTAGGAGGTGATAATAGCAGTGGTTGTAGTGATCAAGCAAGGATTTGAACATATCCAAAATACTTGGCATTCTTTTCCTAGTAAATTGCAAATGATCTTTGCTGGACAGAGACTCCAATCATATAAATCATGCTAATTAGGAATAAAAAGAAAGAAGGCCTTGTTAGAGTCTTTGGAGCAGGAACAATGACACTTAGCTTTAAGGGCCTCAGCTACATTCAGGGATTCTGAAACTGAATGCTCAGAACTTGTCTGTTTGCTGCATTTTCTAAGCACTACTAGGTTTCTAGATCTTGCTTTTGGTCAATAACAAGGAGAGAGATGGCAGAAATCTACATTTTTTTAAATGAAAAGAGAACATTTGCACCTGTAGTGGCTAGGTTTTTAGGCAACAATGCCATACATCAAAATCCAAAATATGAATTAGCTTCACAGTCACAGTATAGTTTTACTTCTAGTCTAAGAAGCTTGGGTGGGGTTGGAGACAGCAGTCTATTAATGGAAAAGCAGGCAGTGTCTATACAAGCTGCTGCCAATGTGGTGTCTTCCAAATGTCTTAGACAAAAACTCCAGGTCCCTCTAGTCCTTTAGAGGGACACATTTTAGAGGGCTTGTTTATACCTGTATGAGGGACCACATTCTCTCAAGGATTTCCTATCAGAATGGCTGGCACCATCAGGCAAGGCTGAAGTTTGGAGTGGGGGGGGGAACGACACTTTACTCTTTCTTTCACCTCTGGCACATGCCTTTCTTTCCCTCCTCAAACACTTGAGCTTCTGGAGAAGGGGAAACTGACTCTTGCCAGATGTCTGAGCTGATTATTTGCAGAAAGCTTTTGAAGATTAGGCCAAGATTTGACCATTCCTGGTCTATGTAATCATTGCCTAGTTCCTCTTGCTTTCTTTCCAGACTCGCCCGGTTCCTCTTGCCTTCTTGACTCCTATTCCCTTTGACAATTGTGGTATGGTAGGGACACTGCCATGCATTGGCCATCCAACTTATCATGACTGGGAGACTACGGGCAATTGTTAGAATGCAGGTCAATACACAAGCATTTTTTTTGTTTTGAGCCCTGTGCTTTAAAATGGATAGTTTTATTTATTTATTCATTTAAGTTTTTCTATGCTATCCCATTACTAAAAGTCTCTGGACGGCTTACAGAGGACAAAAAACCAATATAGTAGAAAGGAGATTAATAAACAAGTCCTACTCCAGTCAAAAACCAAGCAACTGTTCCTGTCATTTGCTACAAGCAATTCTGATTTCTTCATGTCACTTACCTTGACGAGACAATTTTGAGGAAATATTTACTTGAGAAGAAACAGGCTTTAGACTCAAGTTTTCTAAGATATCCTCCAGACTTTCCGATTTCACTGGTGTTGTGCTGTGTAATGCTCTTTTCTCCTGTCTGCAGGAACAAGAGTGGATGATTTGAGTATCTGCACCTGAGCCAGGAAGGACTTGGTAGTAGCAGTAGCTGGGTCAGGTGTCTTACACATGAACTTTGAACTCACCACTACCCCAGCTGAAGGACAAAATAATTCATGGAAAATCATTCATTCTCCCCTCAACCCGCTCCCCAGACTACTTGAAAATAGGGATGATTAACTGATGAATGAATTCAGATTAGTTTCTCCAATCATTCAAGAATGTGGAACCTCTTTCCACTTGAGGGTTGAATTCCATTTTGGAGAAGCTGAGGTGGATTCCAGTAGTGGGGTTAGACCAAAGGCATATTTGAGCTTAAGGCTCTTGCTACCAGTAACTATGTCTCGTTTTTCACAACTTTGTAAAATGGGTGAAAACATGCACAAAATCTGCTAAACCACCCAATCATGGTGGTCAAGGGAAAGTGGGTGAGGCCCAGTTAGCAATGACGATGATAACTGCATCTGCAGATATCAGCAAAAAATGTAAGTATGAGTGTGACAAAGCTCTATTTCTGATATAGCTTCACAGTGCCCCAGGGTATCTGGTCGGTTGATACTCTATTGGGTATCCTGGATAGTTTCATCTAGGCTTAAGCTAGCCCTGTCCTCCAAAATGTGAGCAAAATTACATTTCTTTCCTTTAACATGTTATTGGTTACAGCCAGCTTGGGCTTTTGAGACCTAAGTTACTAGGAATGTAGGTCCAGCCACATAGTAATTTCTGATTTTTTGGCTAGACCACTGACTTCAGAAATTGAGCATATTACAATTCTGGATGGACTAACCATCAATCTCTGCAAAGGGGCTAGCTTTTACCCTTCAGTCCTTCTAAAGCTTTTCTAGAGCCATCTAACTGGAAGCCACACCCTCTTTCTCAGACCATCCTCTTTGCAATAATCTCCTCATAGGATCTATTATTTCAACATTGCACTTATATCCCATCTGTTTTCTTCTTGGGGAGAACCCAGGCAGGTCACATAGCTCCATTTTATTCTTACAACAGGGTTAGGGTTAGAGAGCATCATGGCTTAGTGGGGAATAGAACCCAGATCTCCTAGCTCCCTGGTTCACAGCTGGTCTACCACATATACCAGTTCTCATATCAGGTCCCAAAACTCTACTCAGTTAGGTAATGTGACTAGAGAAGTTAGTCTGAGTTTTCAATCTTATTTAGAATTCTGTCTGTTTGTGCAATTGTTGCCTTCCCTGTGCATTTTAGCTTTGGGTATGCTCTATGTAGCACTGGATACTAGCCTCTACTTTGCATGGAACAGTCAAATACATAATTCTTCTAAAGAGCAGTCTTGTCTATGTTTACTTAGAAGTAAATTCTACTGAGTCAATGGGCTTACTCCCAGGTATGTTAGTACAGAATAGCAACCTGTATCATGTACCCTACTAATATTTAACAAAATGACACAACAGAAAAATATTGAGTTTATTGCATTAAAGTTGAGTATACTGCAGTTGAGTCAGGTTTACTGCTTTATCAGTGATAAATGAGATGGCATTTTAGTTAAATCTCAGGAGAAAGATGTTAAGCATATGTCTTACATCATATGCGTAAGATCATATGTTCCACATTTATGTATGCCCTTACTCCATATACAAACTGAATTTCTGATTCGCTCATAAAGGAATACACTAAAGGACAACTTGCCCCTGATTCAGTTTTTCCATATAACTCTGTCTTCAGCCTGTATGCTCAGATCCATCCTTTTCCAATTAGCTAGACTGATACAAATCCAATCCGATCCAAAAATTGTATTTGCAGGTATCAACAAACACATTGACTTTGATCTAGTGGAAATTAGTCCAATCTTACCAAACTGAAGAAGTTAAACAATGGCTATAAACTGTGCTGGGGCAATTATGTAACACCTGTTTGCAATTTATATTATTTTATGTATGTATATATTTTTAAAATAACTCCCTTGGCATTCTTCCCATGTAATGCTAGTTGGGCTTTCAACAAACAGAACTGATTCAAAATTGTACAATCTTGCGATACTTACTCTCAAGTCATATTCTTTCCAAACTTATCTGGCAAATTGAGGAAATGTGTTGAACACTGAATAGATGAAGGCAGCTTAATGATTGCTTTAGATCAAAACAGTATAAGCTTTATGAAGCTAATAGACAGAACCCTGTACCTGGTTACACAGAGTTACTCTCACTGGTATGAGTGAATTTATCCCTATAGACTTGTGTGTTTAAAATCAACAATAAAAGCAACAGGAAATTACAATTTAATGAATTTGTATTACTTTCTTTATATACCAGAACTTTCTGGTAACTGCTGATGAACTAGTAGTTTGAGACAACTGGAAAATTTATGTACAGGGCTCTAGCCAGCCATGCCCCTTTTTGGGATACTCCAATCCATTTTACCACCCTGAGCAATTTTTCATTTTCTTTCTCTCTATAGTTAATGTTCTGGGGCCACCAAGCATGCTTCTCATTGAAAGTGGGTAGTCTCTCCCTTCATTTTTCTTAATTTGTTTTCTACTTCTGCAAACCTCAGGATAACCCCATTTGTGATGGATAGTGATATTTGAGATATATATATAAGGATTTGTACTTAGAGAATGAGCTTGCTAACAAGGAATTCTGCTGATGTCCTCCGTTCCAGAAGTTATAATTTGGGCTCATTTGTGGGATCACACTAACTAGTGTTACCTCTCAGTTGCAGCTCTGGATACTGCCCATAGTATTTAATTTTCTTAGCACCTTTATTGCACAGAGTGGTTTACAAGCCTCATCATAATCATCATAATTCATCTTTCCTGCTTATCTCAAGGACAATGGGGAACTACAGCTGGAAAATGGAAGTTTGATTAAACCTACCAATCAACTAAGGTGGAACTTCACTCCTTTTAATGTATTGTATAGCTATGACAGAACCCTTTGAACAAAGTCTACAGCCAGTTCCACAAGGTCTTATAGATCATCCTCAATTGTTGACACTTAAACAACTAACAATTGCAGTTTTTCTTTCCATGGCAAGGCCTCACCCTTTCTCCATATTAAGTGAATATACAGTTCTATGGATTATAGCCAACTCACAGAAGTACAGAATCCACTGGTTTCTGGTCATTTCAAAGGTATTTTTTAAAATGTTAAAAAACCAACCCTTCATTTCTTCTAGTTTCTGTGGATCCAGCCACAGCAACAAGTGAGGCTTACTTCTGAGCGAATATGTAAGATCAGGCTACAAGACTCAATTCCTAAACATATGGAACAGAAAGTCCCAGTGAACTGATAAGGCTTAATTCCATGTATAATTAGGATTAGACCAGAAGCACTGCACCTCCTTCAGCCTGTGGTCTGAATTCAATTTTGAAGAAGCTCTCAGAGATCACATTCCAGAAGTAGATGCAGCTGAATCCAAAAGGAGTGGGACAAAAATACCAGGACATTTTAGGTTCAAGCTCTTACTGATAGCAACTAGGAAAGGTATCTCCACCTGTCAGAATGGGGACAGACACAAAAAGGCCAGGTGCCCAGGGCATGGGTGCATGGCCACCTGTTGACTGGGACTTCAGGCAGGCCAGACTTGTCCCACAGGCCTGAAATTTAACACTTCTGCATTAGCACAAAAAATGAAGCTTCCCAGTCTTTAGTGGTTCATTTGGTACTTACCTTTGATGTATAACGTGGCCACAATCTTTCCCAAAGTGGCTATCCACTTGATTGGCAGTATTTGGGAACCTATAGAGGCTGCAGCTACTATCTTCAAACACAGGCCGTTTATCTTTTCCAAAGACTCTGGTTGAAACCGCCTCAAACACCTTGTAATCCATTAGCACCTGACACACTCGTACAACTTTCTCCCTGGAAATAGTCACATCCCCAAAGTATTTGTTCTGGAGAAGATGGGCATAGACCACGTCCACAGCATCAGAACCAATAAAACAGTCACGGTAGCTTTTCAGATTCTGACGCCGTTTCTTCACTTCAACTTGGGTCTGAAGTGCATTGATAATGCTGCTCCAGACATAAGTGGCTCCAAATGGTCTTTGTGCCACACTGAAACCTGAACAAACAGAGCAGGAGGGGCATTACCAGATGTATTTGTATTTCAGACAGTAAATCCAGACATAAGATTTTAGCAAAGTCCTTTCCTTGGCACATAACTTACCAAGAAAATATTTTGTTTGTCACTCTCCCATTCCTTGTTTGTGGGTAGTGTCTACTGACATGATCCCCAAAGATCTTATAATGGTTGCATTCTCATAAACTCAATAGTCATTTGATTTGGCCAAATGGCAGAAGGCTGTTGTACCACTGATTATCTATCTCCTGATTAAAATGACTATTATCTTATTCCTGGGAATAGGCATGGATCCAACTTTAAATCCAAATTTAAATTATTTGAATTATTGTTAAAATTAAATCAAACATGATTTCAGTAGGTCAGCTTTAAGAAAGATTACATCTGGACCCAACCCTCTGTGTATATTTTGCCTTTTTTGTTATCTGAATGCATATTATCCTGGACTATGACAAGGTCATTTGCAAACAAAACAAAAGTTGATAGCCATATAAAGTAACTTGCTATTAAGAAGCCACACAGTTCCTCAAGCTTTCTTCCCAACCATATTTGCACAGAATTTTAAAAGTGTATCCTTAGGTAGATGCAATGCTTAGTAATAAGCACATGAACTGGATTCAGAAGTTTCACACCCGGAACTTCCAGTCCATTAAAAATACTTCTGCAAAAAGTAGCTAGTATAATATGGAAGAATATTGTGAAAAATACTATACATACACACTAAGAAAGACTACATAGTTGTTTCAATGTGATGCAGGGGTATGGTTTCAAACAGAAAGAACTGGGGGAATAGAAGGATTTTTTAAAAAATTCCTCTTGTAATCTTCTAGATTGAAGTCAGAATAAATGCTATGAATTCTAAAAACACCTGCTGTTGGTTTGTAACTCATAATTATAGCCAAGTCATCTGCACAGGATGGATTTTATTATTAACACAATAATAATGCGTTTGATGTACTCACCTCATTACTCATTCCCATTTAATTGTTTATGGCGGTAGTCTGTGAGTAAAATTCTTGAGTAGACCACAAATATTAATATTACTGAGGAGTAATCATACTGAGTTAAGACACAGACTACAGTGAAACCTCCACCTTGGAACACCAAAATGGCAACTCTGGTACCGTATGTGCCAAAATAGAGAATTAATGGACTGCATCCAACATTACTCTAACTTAAATCTCACACATGTCAATGGGTTTGCTCTAGGTTGGACTAACACTGGATATAATCCAATATGGCTGGATATACTGCATAGATACAAGAACAGTTCCATTCTCTACTATGTTATAACCACAATACTTACTTTACAATACCTTAAGTGGTGAAACTTTTGCTGCTATTGAGGCTAAACAAACTCCAGGGATAACAATGCTTGTTAGTAAAATTTGGGTTGTGATGATGTCCCAGAGGGCTATCCAAACTGAGACAAAGGTATGACATCTCCAGGAAAGGATTCACCAGAGACTGGTTTCCACACATTCACACATTTGAGCTTCCCAAAGGGTGTCCCATTGCAAAGGTGGAGCTTTTCACACTTAAATGTAAACAGCAATTAAAGGCTTTTACAACAAATATTCCCGAAGGAAAACTGAGTAGCAATGCCTTCAGCTGTCAGTGAGTAGTTCAATCATGAGGGATGAATGGACAAATGTATGTTTTATTTTCCTTAATAAAAAGGAGGTCTGTCATAGAAGCAAAGCAGAAAAGTGGGCATCAAGCAAAACAACCTCGGGGCAACCTGTGAAATGAAGTCAATAAGAGAAGACGCCAACCAGCTCTGTACTTTGACTTGGAGACTAACCTGCCTGGGGGAAGGCTAGGAAAACATCAAACATACCAGAATTCGGTGGGGTGGAGGGAAGTCCACGCTGAGAGCCTGCCTCCACCTTGACCTAGAGGAGGATGACCGCGCGCTCATGATACTCCGCATGCGCGGCAAAGCAACCGAGTTGACGGAGCAGCACCAGCCGACACCGGGCCAGGAACGCCAGTAGCCCTTCCACCAGGGCTGAAGCGAGCGCTTTCCCTCGTTCAGGAGATGAGAGAGGGAGAAGGAGACGAGGCGAGGTTGCTTAAGAAAAGCCCTGGTGGAGCAGACCAAAGGTCCCTCCGTGGATTAGGATTCTGTTTCCAACGGTGGACAGCAAGAGAGGCTACACGGGACGTGCTTCCAGCGCTATCGCTCCCTCGGCTACCTTTGCCCTTGATCTGGGCTGAACGCGAACAGGTGAGCCCAAAGACAGACGCTTCCCTTTCGCAGTTCTGGCTCGACAAATTACACTTGAAACCCCCGTCCCGACGGCTCCCGTACCCGTCCTTCCCTTCCAGCTTGCCCCCGCTCTTCCGTTGTTACCTGGGGGCTTATTAGCCGGACTGTACACCGCGCCGAGTTTCAAAGCTGCCGCCTTCTCCTTCACCGTGGCCATCCCGCCAGCCGCCCTCTGCGAGCGCGTCCCGGTAAGTGCGCGAAGGAGCGCTGCCTCCTAGCGGGCTCGGTGCGGGACGGGGAAATGGGCGGCACCCACCCACCCGCCGGCCACGCCGATTGGTCCACATCGGTGCTAAGGGCGGCGCCTGCGGACGGCTTCACATTCCGGGATTGCCCGGGCTGGCCGGCGGGATCCGAGTTCTTTCGGGGGTTGAGATACGGTGGGAGCTGTGCCAATGCTTATCTGTCGGCTTTAGGATTCTTCCAAGGGCGATCGAATGCAGGGGAAGAAGAGAAGGCTGCCGTCTAGAGAGAAAAAATAATTGTACTGGTTCTTCCTGCTGTGGAAATGCCGCTCTCCAGTACAAGAGGATTCCTGTCTTCCTTGTACTGCAAAGGGTTGCCCTAAATCTCAAACGAAAAGAGGGAAGGAAAGATGAATCAATGAATCAATGACTGGGCTTGGGTGAAGAACAGCCCTAGTTAAGGATGCAGGTTGTGAAAGAAGTCCTGTAATGCCCAGCACGACCCAAGAGCATGCTGGGAGTTGTAGAACTGTTCTTCTTTGCAAACCTGTATGGGATTGTGCAGTGTGACTCAGGCCAGGAATACCTTCTATCAGCTGAGGCTGATTTTTCAGCTGTCCCTATCTGGACAGGCAGAGCCTTGCCACAGTTATCCATGTGCTAGTAACTTTACTCCTGGGTTACTGTATGTGGCCCTGCCTTTGAAAACGTCCTGGATTCTTTAGTTGGTTCAAAACAGGGCTGCATGGCTGGGAATGAGGACCCATGAGGCTATATTACGTCAGTCTTGTCAGCTACACTGGTTGCCTGTTGATGTCTGGTCCCAATTCAAAGTGCAGACGCTAACATATAAAGCCCTAAACAGCTTGGGGCCAGGGTACCTGAGGCAGCGCCCTTCATATGTTCCTACCCAGTGAGGCCTTTCTCTGAGAACCACCCCCTAAAGAAGTAAGGGGGGTGACTGTCAGGAGAAAGACCTTCTCTGCAGTTGCACTCTATCTTTGGGACATGCTCAAGGAAGCACACCTGGTGCAGCCATTGTGCTCCTGGTATCAGGTAAAGACTGTTTTATTTGCCAGATAATATTAAATTTTAATAATGTTTTTATGCAAGCTGTTTTATGCCAGATATAAAGTAGTGTTTTAGTCTTGTTATACATTTTTATTCTGTTATCTTCCCTGAGAGCTCTATGGGCTGGTATACAAATGTAATACATAAAGAAATACACCACTGCCTTCTTATGATCAGTGAAGTTTTCCACTACAACTTCAGAGTCCAAAGACATAAGGTATAGCTGAGCTCTGAGACTTCAAACGCTGAAATTTAAGCATTGTATGTCCTACCATTATGGACAATTGATTGATTGGTTTGTATCTTGGATTTGAAAAGTGCCTCCCACCTGCTTTGTAATAGAGCTCTTTTGTTAATTTCCTCCCAAAGCTTGTCTGTTATGGTGGCAAAGGCAGTTCCTATACCAAACTCTAGCCTTAGGTTGAAATGGGTATGGGTAATTGAAACTGGGAACTCTGTTCTACAGTTAGTCAGTTGCGATTAATGGCTTATTTTGACATTCAGTACAACCTTGGCTTACCTCTCAACACTATCAAGAAATAGAGGTCAAACAGAAACTGCAGATCAATAGCCCATGAGTAACTGCTGAAAGTCCAGTAAACAGGTGTGTCTTATAATATTCTGCTATTGTTATTCCGTAATAGAAGTTATGGAAATAGAAATATAGGAACAAGTTCTCCAAAAAGAAAAAGAAAAAAACCCAAATAAAGCCATGCTTGATGCATCAGAACATACAGAACTAGGCTAGCACAGCGTGAACTGAATCTCTGAGGACACTGAAACCTTTGTTTGATTTTACTAGATACAAAACAGATGTTAGCACAATTCTAAACATGTTTCTTCAGAAGTTAATTCTGCTGTGTCCAATAGTTGGATCCAGACTAAGTCTTTCTTCGA
This sequence comes from Varanus komodoensis, assembly GCF_004798865.1. Taxonomy (NCBI): domain Eukaryota; kingdom Metazoa; phylum Chordata; class Lepidosauria; order Squamata; family Varanidae; genus Varanus; species Varanus komodoensis. The sequence goes on from NW_025335468.1 coordinate 20,129,557, forward strand.
ATGGACCCATTGATTTCAATGGTTCTACTCTAAGTAGGATTAAGTCTGGATCCAACTCAGTTGGGAGTACTGCATTCAGGAAAATGAATGCTGGATTGCAGCCAAAAGAGAGTTGAAGGAAGCCATCCCATCTTGTGGCTTGATTTATAAATTATAAGACAGAAAAAAAGTCCTACAACTGTCTGGCACATACTACAGAAGAGTTTTCCACTAGCATTGAGGATCTCTTCCTGCACAGTAACTGTGCATTTCAAATCACTGCACAATAGAATGTAACATGCTTATTACTTTAGCTGAAATGCAAAAAAATATATTCTAGTTAAAAATCATTATGAAAGAAAGCATGGCATATCAGGCAACATTTATGTCAAAAATACCATTACATTGCTTTTACTAAGATCCTTGGGGTTTCAGAGTTTTATTCTGCCAGTATGAGTATCTCCAAGAGGGCTACTGCTCAGAATACCCTTGGTAGTCATAAGGGGAGAGGGGCCACTCCTTGCAGATTTTCTGCCCCCTCTGCAACTGTCAGGGCCACCCCTTCCCCTCCCAAATCTCCACTGGATCAAATGCTTCCTGCTGATGGATGGATGACTTTGTTTGGATCCGGGTTGGGGTTTTCAGACTTTGCCATGGTGAGCTGAGCTGTCCTAAATGTAACTCAGACAAAACAATGATGTGATGAACTGTACAGTACAACTGACACTGTTTATTTTTGCATTAGGATGCAAATTAAACAGATCAAGAAATGGGAAGGAAAAGTAAAGCACACTTCTGTAAAGCCTGGAAAACCTTTAAAACAGCTTTGTTTTTTCTTTTCCAAAGAATTTACTAAAGTAACATTTCACTACAGGCCAAGGCCAAGTATTATATTTCGACCAGTATGCATAGGTGTGAAAGGTGGACAATGAAGAAAACTGATTGGAAGAAAATTGAACCATAGTGTTGGAGAAGAGTTTTGCTAATACCTTGAGCTGACAGAAAGATGAACAAGTAGATCCTAGAGCAAATCAAGCCAGAACTTTCACTTGAGAGCCAGTGTGGTGTAATGGTTATGAGTGCGGGATGGGGACTCAGGCGATCTGGGTTCTAGTCCTCGCTCAGCCATGGAGCTCATTGGATGACTTTGAGCCAGTCATAGACTCTTAGCCTAACCTACCTCTCAGGGTTGTTGTTGTGAGGATAACATTGAGAAGAGGAGGGGAATTATGTAAGCTGGCTTGAGTTCTGTGGAAGGACTAAATTAAAGAAGCAAAAATGACAAAACTCAGGCTGTCATATTTTGGACACATCATGAGAAAACAGGACTCATTGGAAAAGACAATCATGCTTCGTTGTTAGTTGCAAAGTCGTGTCCGACCCATTGCGACCCCATGGACAGCATTCCTCCAGGCCTTCCTGTCTTCCACCATCTCCCGGAATCCACTTAAGCTCACAACAGTTATGCTTAAGAAAGGGCAAAAGAAGAAAAGGAAGACCACATTCAAGATGAACTGACTACAAAAAAGCAACAGGCTTGAATTTACAGAAGCTGAGCAGGGCTGTGAAAGGCACACTATTTTGGACAACATTCATTCATAAGGTCACCATAAGTCTGAGACAACTTGATGACAGATAATAACAGCAAGATTATTCTACCAAGGCAATCCTGTACACAATTACCTGTGAGGTAGTCCCATTGGATGGAATGAAACTTACTTCTAAGTAGGGTTATGAGTGGTTTCATTGTAAAAAGAAAAAGTACAACAAAATTAGGACTAGCCAGACTTGTGGCAGTGCTGATACTGAGAAATGGGGGCCTGTCAAACATATCATCATCTAGCCTGTTTGAAAAACACCCAGTCGACAAACTTGTACGGGACTTCGTGCCTCCATGATGCCCTTAGTTGCTGAAAGTCTCCTTTAATCACTTTATCTGTCAACCTCTGTTTATCCCAAAGTAAAATTTCCCTTACATGGTATTACTACAGGACACAAGTAAAGCTATTTGGTATCGAGGATGGTTCTGAGCCAGCTAGAGTTATCCATTCTTCAGTTTTCTTGAACACTTATCCTTTGTAATTTCCACTGATATAAATAGGGCATGAAAAATGTGGCTGCATTGTGCCCCATTATTTCTTTTCAATGGAGACTGAATTTTCTACATCCTTGCATTTAAAATCCTTGGACTCTAAATAAATAACATCTCATTTACTTAATGCATGGGAATAAAGCTTGAATGACTTCATACTAGTAGGAGCTTTTATTTTTTAATAGAGAGTAGTCTTTAGACCTTGTATCTTGAGTGCTGTTGAATTATATTAAATGTTATTTACCATAAATATTTCATAAACATTCCAGTTATTTTGAATGGCCCCTCATCTGCATCTCCTTTCTGCATATGAACAATGGTTTCATTCAATCAAACTGAAGCTAATCTGAAGAACCCAGTACAACAGTGAATACATTTCGAATAGTTGCTTGTGAAAATGTGCCCTGCATACATTATTCTAAAGAGATCAGTGGATTTTTAGCACATAGTGCATACTCTCAGAAGTTCTACTATAGAAAATTAGCAGCCCTGTTTATATTTGTAATATTTCCTTGCTTAAAGCCACAAATATTATAAATAGCTCAAATTCCAGCACAGTACCTTTGTATGGCACATAGTCATTCAGGTGGTATGTAAAATATATGGTTTGGATCCTGAGATCCCATGTGTGGGATCTAATTTGCCATAATCTTTGAAAGATTAGGGACCCCTCCCCCTCCAGTCTTGAAGGTGTGTGTGTGGGGACTTTAAAAGAAGGGAAGTCAGTGAAAATCATGTCTTCTCCCACTACCAAGAATCAAAGGCCCTTTGGTGGTGCACTTCCGTTTGTTGAAGGGCATCTCAGAATCCAGGCCCTGATAATGAAATTCGGTATGTCAAATATGGGTATTTCCATGGGTAACAGAAATGGATGAGAATTATAAAAACAAAAAATGAAGTGGCAGGTCACAGTTTTATTCCTTGGAGTAGCCCAATGCATTTTAACCCCTTACCATGGTTTGAACACAACAATTTTCATCTTGTCAGCTTCCTTTACTGTCCAGCTTTCACACCGATACATGGTGAGCAGGAATACAATAGTATGGATGATCTTGGCCTTGGTCTCCAAGTGAGATGGCTTACACTTGATCTTCTTTAGCTCCTTCATTGCTGCCCTTCCCAGTCTCGGTCTTCTTCAGATTTCTTGGCTGCATTCTCCATTTCAATTGATGACTGGGCCAAGGTATATAAAATCTTCCACAATTTGAATTTCTTCATGCTTGACAATAAAGTTCTGTAATTCTTCTACAGTCATGATTTCTATTTTCTTAATGTGTGGTCGTAGTCTTGCTCTTCCACTTTGCTTCTTTCCTTGGGAGTTGTTTCAATTTACTGCTGCTCTCTGCCAATAATATGGTATCATCTACATATCTTACATTATTGATGTGTCTTCCACCAATTTTCCCTCCTTCCTCTGATTCTAATCCAGCTTTTGTTATGATGTGTTCTGTATTCAGATTGAACAGATAGGAAGATAAAATATATCTGCAATGATTTAAAGAATTATGAGACTGTGTTCCTTTAAATGTTGCTTAGTTTCAGAAGAGCGGGGGGCGGTAAAAGAGGGAGATGAAGTGATTGATTAGTGACTGAGTGTGTGTGAGCTGAGCTTGGAAGTGTGCAAGGAAAGAAATAGATATTTTTCAGTCAGAGGGTGGTGGTCTGTCAGCAGTTACACTCAAGTGTAATCTGTCAGAAGTTAACAGAGTTGTGATTTGCTGGAAATCTACAGTCTGAAGAGGCAGCCTTCTTATTAGAATGCTACAGTGTGTGATGAAAAACATTAAGATTCTAAAGAAGGAAGTAGAATACCTAGTGAACATATTAGTGACTAGGGAGAGACAGAACTGAATATTGTCAAATATGATATGGGTGGGTGAGAGAGAGAAAGAGAGAAGCTGCCAGAAACCTGAGTGCAGAAAAGGAAGATCTCTGTGTGAGGAGTGTTTGTGAGGACAAAGAGTAATCTATCTCAGTCAAAAGTTATTAACATACATGTTTTATTTACTAAAAGTTGCAGAACATCTTGAAACCATTATGCTTACTTTACTAATAATGTTTTGTTTTGTTTTCTGTTCTGTTAACTCAAGAGTCATAGGCTATTTGATTATCAGCATCTCATCCTCAGGAGCACATAGTCCAACAAAGGAGACTTACAGGTTGGGCACAATACTGTGGGAGGTTAATTAATTAGATTGGGATTATATCCCTGGTGGTAGTGTTACCTACTAAGAGAAAGGGAAGGAGAGTTAAGAAAGTAAAGACAGTCCATATCCCAACAAATTATAGGAGTGTACTCATGACAACATCCTTGTTTGATGCCTTTATTTATGGGAAACCATTCTGTTTCTCCGTACTCTGTACTAACAGGAGCTTATATAACTTGATGTATACAGGTTACACATTAGGACAATAAAGTGCCAAGGCAATCCTATTTCTTTCAGGACCATCAATAGCTTCTTGCGATCAACACAAAAGCTTTGCTGTAGCCTATAAAATCTATGGATACATGCAAATCCATGTAAATAAATAAAAAGAATGAGGGGAAGAGTTTTGCAGGTGCACTTGGGTACCATGTTGGAGACTGTTCCTGGTGTGCATCCCATGTTCTTGTCTGATTTCACTAAACTTATTTTTGTTAAAATGAAGGGAATTAATGCACAAGCAAGAAGCTGTTCTACCTGTTCATCAACATGTGCCTACTATCCTTAAGTAGCTCTGAGAATAGATTGACCAGTTTTGCACATAACGACAACCCATTGCTTCTTGTGTACAAGTGGAGAGAGCAAGTGTACTACTTCCATTTGCATTTTACACTTAGCTGATTTTAGTCTGTGGAATGTGATGGCCATTTCGAGACTGATGGTTTAAGTGATAAATAATCCATTCATTAACCTACAGTTTTTTAGCCTGTAAACAACCCAACAACCCAGGTTCAGACATCATATTCAACAGTCTACAAAGGAGCCATTGTAGGTTGCTGAGTAAAACAGAAGTCTCCCATGCATCCCCAACAGTCCTTGGTTTAACCAATGGGTTGCCACTACATGCAAACAGAAACTATGAGTCTTTGTTTTTAAAAACTTGCTTATTACCCTGTGTGGGCCCAAGAAGAGCAGGTTGCTTACCTGTAACTGATGTTCTTCGAGTGGCCATCTGTGCAGTCACACATATGGGTTCTGCGCCTGCGCAGTGCCTTTGGCCGGAAGATTAACAGCTAACAGTGTTGGTGGGAAACTCCGCTCCCCCTCCCCCCTAGTATTATATAAGAAGCGGAGTATCTGCCATTTTTCAGTCTTTGAAAGACCAGATGTTCACTCCCTTAGTTATTGTCAGTATGGAAAGAAAGGAAAAACCCTAAAACTTCAGTGGTATGACAAAATAGCTAGAGAGATCCTAGCATCGAAGAGAAGAAAGTTGGACCACCCATGACACCAAGCGGGGTCAGTGGGTGGGTTGTGCAACTGCACAGATGGCCACTCGAAGAACATCAGTTACAGGTAAGCAACCTGCTCTTCTTCGTCGTGGTCTCTGTGCATCACACATATGGGTAGAATAACAAGCTTACCCGAATTGGAGGAGGGAGGTATCATCAACGAAGCATAGAAGAAAGAACAGCCCTGCCAAAAGAGCAATCTCGTCTGGCATGAACATCAAGTCTATAGTGTCTGGCAAAGGTACACTGGGTAGCCCAAGTGGCAGCTCTGCAGACGTCTTCCATTGGGACTCCCGATGCAAAGCCTGAGGAAGCAGCAACAGCCCTTGTAGAGTGACCTCTTGGAGTAGATGGTAAGTCCAATTTAGCCAACTGGTAAGACAGAGCAATTGTATTTACTATCCATTTCAAAAGTCATTGGGAAGTGACCGGATAGCCCCGGTTGTGCTCCGAGTATTTAACAAAAAGTCTGTTAGAGTGCCGAACAGACTCAGTCCTGGACCTATAAAAAGCTAGGCAATGACGAACATCCAGCATCTGCAGGGACCTCTCTATCGGATTCGAAGGAGCCGGAAAGAATGTCGGTAAAACGATCTTTTGATGCATGTGGAACGAAGTAGTGATCTTAGGAAGAAAGGACGTGTCTAGCCGTAGAACTACCTTTTCCTTATGAAAATTCAGAAAGGGAGGGTCTACCCTAAGGGCACAAAGTTCAAAAGATCTACAGGCTGAAGTAACTGCTACGAGGAAAGCAGTCTTCCATGAGACAAGGCATAGATCAGTTGTCGCCATGGGCTCGAAAGGGGGTTGTGTCAGTGCCTGTAAAACTACTGAAAGACTCCAAGTGGGCATTAGCAGCCTGATTGTTGGATGGAGGTTACCAAGTCCTCTCAAAAATCTTTTAATCAAAGGTTGAGAAAAAATAGAGAAACCTTGTACAGCTCCACGGTAATAAGAAATTCCTGCTGTATATACTTTTATGGAAGAAGGTTTAAGTCCAGACTGGTGCAATTCAAAAAGGAAATGAAGAATTTGCTGTACCAACACCAATGATGCTGGAAACAAGTGAGATTCGGCAAAGCTAGAGAATCTACACCATTTCGCTGCATACGACTTTCTAGTGGATGGCCTTAATGCAGCGTCGAGAATATATTGCAGATCTGGATGTAAGGTTTGTGAGGCAGAGGTAGTAGGGATTGCAGGTGGCGTCAACACCGGTGTAGCACGTACAGTTATCGGATCCGCCAGGCAGTTAGTTTTAGCGACAACAGGTCTTGATGTTAGATCGTGCCTTCCCTCTGGGTAATGAGATAAGGAAGAAGAGGGAGTTGAAGAAAATCCTCTTGAGAGATATGAAGGAGTGTTGAGAACCATGGCTGGCATGGCCACCAGGGGGTTATCAGTAACCCTGTGGCCTCTTCATGAATAATCTTTGCCAACACACTCATGATTAGGGGAATCGGTGGGAAATCGTAAAAGGTCATGTTGTTCCAGGGAATCATGAAAGCGTCCCCGGACGACCCCTGTCCTATCCCTGCTCTGGAGCAATAGTTCACGCACACCCTGTTCTGTCGGGTGGCAAACAGGTCTATGTCTGGTGGACCCCAGAGGTGAAACAGTCTGTCGCGAACCCGACGGTCCAGTTCCCATTTGTGTGACCGCGACATATGTCTGCTCAAGAGATCTACTTCTACATTGTCCATGCCCACAAGATGTACTGCTAGAAGAGTGATACCTCTCGGTATGCACCACTCCCAAATTTGCATTGACAGGTGGGATAGTTTCGGGGACCGAGTTCCCCCTTGTTTGTTCAAATAAAAGACCGTAGCCATGTTGTCCGAAGTTACCTGGACAACCTGATGAAGAAATACATCCTCAAATGACTGCAGGGCTTTGAAAACAGCAAGAAGTTCCAGGAAGTTGATGTGGTTCCTGGAATCCTGGTGACTCCAAACCCCCTGGGTGCGGAGGTTGGAGCAAATGGCTCCCCATCCCAGAAGAGACGCGTTGGTACCGAGAGTCACTGTAGGGTACCGAGGTCAAAATGGGACACTGACATTTAAATTGGTTGGTTCTGTCCACCATAACAGATACTGTAGAACGGAGGACGGGAGCCGAATCCGTTTGGTAGGTGGATCTCTCTGTGGTTGGAACATCCTGTTGAAGAATAACTGAAGAGGGCGTAGTCTGAGTTTGGCATGCGGAACCACAGCGATGGATGCCACCATGTGTCCCAACAGGCTCTGAATAGATCGGGCAGGAACAGTCCCTTCTCATTGAATCCGAAAGATGTGCCAAGCGATAGCATGTTGTCTGTCTTGAGGAAGAAAGGCTCTTGTCACCGTAGAATCCAGCCAGGCTCCGATAAAGTTGATCGTCTGTGTAGGGAGAAGAGAAGACTTCTGTTGATTAATGTAGAGTCCAAGGTCTTGTAATAGAGCACAAGTAATATCAACAGCAGAAGAAAATCCTTCTTTAGTTTTGGAGAGGGGGGGAGGGTGAAATTGGGAGGAGAGGAAAGGCTCGCTCGCCCCATCAGCGCTGACGCCTATCCCCGTCAAAGCGGCGGTGGCCTTGCTGGAAGTGCTGGGACGGTTGCTGTCTGCGGCGTTGTTGGCGTTGGTGTGGTTGTTGTTGCCGAGGCTGGTATTGTTGGCGGTATTGCAGACGGGACCATGACCACTTACGGCGAGGCTGGGATTGCAGTTCCATACGACGGGCCGTCGTTCTGGATTCGTGAATCTTTTTTAATTTGCTATCTGTCTTCACATTGAAGAGACCGGGTCTGTCGAACGGCATCTCCTCAATTCTCTGCTTCATTTCTTCTGGGAAGTTGCAATTACGCAACCAGGCGTGTCTGTGGAGAGAAATGGCACCGACGAGCATCTCGAATCAGCATCTACATGGTGCCTGGCTGTAGAAAGTTGTTGCACCGCCACTTGCATAGCTTTCTTAACAAAGGTTTTCGCCAGCTCGCCCTGGTTGCCTGGGAAGGTGGCAATGATACTGTCTAGGCGCTGCATAAGGAAATATTGATAGCGTACCAAGGTCGCATCGTAATTTGAAATCCGTAATCCGAGGCCAGAAGCCACATATACCTGGTGCGCGAGGGAGTCAACTTTTCTTCCGTCCTTATCGTGAGGCGAGATGCGTCCACGTGCTTCCTGGCCCTGAGAAGATTCCACAACAACCGAGTTCGGCTTGGGCTGGTGGAGGAGGAATGGAATGTCCTCCTCCCGAACCCAGTACATGGACTCATGTTTATGTGAAGTCGGTTGTGGATGGGCCAGGAGGTCCCATGGTTGAGTCATTGCCTGCCGTAGAGTTGTTATAAACCATAAGGCGATGGAGGTGGATTGTTCGCCCCTGACCACATCATAAAAACGGTCAGTGCTCGGTCCCGGTTGTTGATGGGCTTTGATGTCGAGCGACTTCACCAGCCTGGCCATTAGCTCGGTGAAAGAGATGTACGGTTCTTCGGGTGACCCCGGGCCTTGTGAAGTAACCGCGGCATCTGGCGAAGTCGAGTCAACCTCAGATTCATCTGATTCCATCCAGTAAGGAGGTGGGGCACTGGAAGAGGAATCTCCTGGTGACTCCAATCTGCTGCTCTCTAGATGGAGCCCTCGGGGCGCCTCTGGGTGTAGAATGAAAACGATCCCGAGGAGCTGGTGGCGAGGATCGTCCTCTGGAAACCGGATAATAGCCCACAGATTGGTACTCTTCCCATCTCGAAGTGGAGGAGTATTGGGATTGGTACCAGTCATTGGATCTGGCATCCGAAGAACGGCTCCTACGGCTTCTCGGAGGAGAGATGGTGATGTCGGTATCCAGAGGGATGGGCGGCATTGGTGTTGGCGACCGAGCTCTCGGTGGAGAATCTCTTATTTCACCATCCGAGAGCGAACCACGCCATGGGTCCTGAAGTAGTTCGGCTGCTGGTCAACATGGTGAGCCTGGTGGAGTGACCCTCATAGCCGCCTGGATGGTCAGGACCGAGGGGGTTGGTTCCGTGATTAGAGTCGGAATCGAGGTCGCCGAACCCGAGTGCCGATGCTTTGTATGCTCGGGATTCCTCGGTTTGTTAACCTGCTTGCCAGTCTTATCCTTTTTGGCCTTCTTATGCACAGGATGCTTTTCCGGGTCCCTGTGCTTCCTCTTCTCCTTTTGTTTCCTTGGTAGGGAAACAGGCTGATCGGCCATAGTAGAAGCATCTTCTTCAGAAGGGCGTGAGGGCGGAGCAATGGAAGAAGAGGCTGGGTGCTGCGGCAGATCAGCCAAAGTTGGACGGCCTTTGGGTGGAGCCACAGTTGTGGGAGGCTTAGCCACCAGCTGGTCCGATTGGAGGAGAACTTGGTCCCACAAGTGTTTGTGGAGGTGGTTCTTCCGATTCTTCCTCGCCTGTTTGGAGAAGGCCAAGCAGTGGCCGCATTTATCTGTCCTGTACCCTTCCCCCAGGCAAAGGAGGCACAGGTCATGCGGGTCCACAGCGGGCATTTTGGAGCCACACTTCCCGCACTTGCGGAACACTGCCCGTTGCGCCATTGTAGAAAAAGAAAAGAAGGAGATAGTAAAGTGGGAGAATAATATTTTTGGGGGTTTGTTTTTTGTTTAGGAACGAGAGAGAAAATTGAAAAAAGAACTAAGTGAAATACTAACAGTAACACGAACAAGGGAATACTAACTTGGTAAGAAAAAAGGAAGTTTTTCAACAAGCGAGAGAGGTAAGTAACAATCTAAGTGAGAGCGAAGCGGCACGAGGCACAACGAACGGCGGTCACAAAGACTGGAAAATGGCGAATACTCCGCTCCTTATATAATACTAGTGGGGAGGGGGAACGGAGTTTCCCGCCAAAACCGTTAGCTGTTAATCTTCTGGCCAAAGGCACTGCACAGGTGCAGAACCCATATATGTGATGCACAGAGGCCACAACGAAGAAACACAACTCCTGTCTTGTAGGAGATATGAAAACTTTTGTCTTCTTCAGGCTTATTTCCTCTATGTTCTGCAAGTTTATCTATTCTTAAGAAGCAATGGGAATGTCATAGGAATATCACAATGCCCTACAAACAGTGGTGACTGAAATTATATGCTGTCTACTGCAAAGTGGAAACATAGGAAGCTGCATTCCAACCATTTGGTATTGAGGTGGACTGTTAGTCAGTTGGGTTCAATATAATCTGGATCTGACACGGGAAAAGTGAGGCCTTCCCAATGTTGTTTGCTGCTTCTATCATACCTCAACATTGTCTGTGCTGACTAGAGTTGGTGGAAGTTTCAGTCCATCAACATCTGGAAAACCACATGCTCCCCACTCATGGTCTGCACTGGGCATATTCACATACTAGACCAGCCTCCCCTGGCAATAAGCCACAGGTTAGTTGTTGGGCAAATCTAGTCACCCCGTCCTCCTCCATTTGTGCTTGTGAGCACTTTGGTAGCAAGTGACAGTCGCTTTACAGTGCCCAAGAACACATTAGAGGGCCGTTACTGTTTCATCATCCCTTTTAAATAGAAGAAAATTTGTGTCTCGTGTGCTCAATTTTTTCCAGGTTTTTAAAATTCCTTTAGTCATGCATGCATGCATGCAGGTCTGAAATGGCATGCCTCACCTGGACAATAGAGGTGTGTCTGCTGTTAAAGCACAATAGGCAGCCCTCATAAGCATTGATCCGGAGAGAGTGTCAAGGGGCTTACTTTACACTTTGGTTAGTCAGTGCCAGTCACCCCAAATTGCCACTTTGGCAACTGTGGGCAGATGGCAGTGCTGCTAATACAGGCACACTTGGCAAAAGTACCAAAGGGTTTTTGCCACTCTTGCCAGGATAATCCCTAGTACCCACAATGAGGCCAATGACTCTATGAGTTATTAGGGTGGCTGGTTTCCTACATACAAGCCATCCTGTAGAAAGAGTCTAGGATTGAACAACCCACCATGTTGTGTTGAGCAAACCCAGTCACTGGCAATGGCTCCCCAGGATTTCATAAATAAGTATTTTCAAGTCCTACCTGGAGATGTATTTATTCCAACACCCTGTAATACATTTCTCTGGGCCGCATACAAAAAACCCCAAACATAACAATTTAAATACAGGGTGGAATATAAAAATTGAAATCAAATACAATGTCATAAAACACAACTTATCATAAAACACAACTCCCCAATTAAACACACATATTTTAAAGCCTGGATGAGAAGTCTTGACTTGGCACCAGAAAGACCACAGTGATGGCACCTGTCAGCCCCTTTAGGAAAGTTGTTGCCACCACCAAATGGACCCTTTCTCTGGCAGTTACCTACCTCACTTCTTTCAAGGATACAGCATCTGAAGATCTTAACTTTGGGTAGGTAGATACGGGAAATATTGGTCATTCATGTAACCTTGTCCCAAGCAATTAAAGATAAAGCAAAAACAGATTGGAAGCCAGTGAAGCTGGCAATGCCCATGTAATATGGTTTAATAATTTCCCATATCCAGTAAGTAATCTAAATCAACTGCAGTTTCTAATAATTTTTAAAGGTACCCCAAGATACAGCACATTCCAACAGTTCTATGAACTGAGGCTGATAAAAGATGTGCTTCAGGATTCTGAGGACTGAGCCTTGGGCTTTCCGCATGCAAAAGATAAACTGTGCTATGGAGCTACAGATGGTTCCTGTGCTTAGAAACCCTTCACACCAAGTCAGAGGTAATGATGCTTTTGGGCGTAGGTGAGGACTGTGGTCATCAACTGTTTGGTCTATTAGAGAGCGTAAGATTTGGACAATCGCACTATTAGAGTACTAATTTAATTAGTACACATTAGAACAAAGGTGTTCAATTTGCTGCAACTACTGCAATTCTTTTAGACAAAAGTTGACTATTTTGGATTAAACAATAAACAAGTGGACGGTATTTTGAAAAAGTATTTTCACTTTAATGAGTTTAGTAACATCAAACCAACAATACAAAAAACTGTGACTTTTTCATAACTCTATACATTGTGGACCACCTGAAAAGGGACGAAAAAGCATCCTTCTTTAGTCCTGCCCTAATTTTTGCAGTACACAAAGGATAAGTATTATCATGCATTTGTAAATGACATGTGAATATTAACTTAAATAAGAAGATATATAGAAGGATGTGCTCTGAATAACAATATACAAAAATTATGTTAGCGTATGATGCCAAACATGAAATTGTCATCGACAAAATTGAAGTTACTATACACTGATTTTCCATTTCCTAAAAGTTTTGGCTTGCTCATTTTTAAATTACTTTAAATAGTAGTAAAATTTTAAATATTTAAAATATATTTCCTCTATGAAGACTGCTTATTGGAAGACAGTTTGAGTTTCCTTTTAACATATATTACTCAAAGCAAAGGGAAATGATACAATGTCCTGATAAAGAAGGCTGTACAATCCAGCTATTTCACTGATGACAGAAGCTTGAAAGGAAAAGATCACAGGCTATGCATTCTTTATAGAGATCAGAACATGAAACAATGCTAAGCAAAGGATTCCATAACCTAGAGTTTTACACAGTACATCAGTTTGTTAGCTTGCCCTTATTGGTATCACATTCTAAATTATACCAAATTATCAAGATTTTACATTTTAGTAGGTACTGAACATTTGAAAATCAATGCATCTCTGTAGAGTGTCAGTTCCATTCTCTTGTGATATTAGGGGAATATAACTACATGTTCTGAAGTATTTAAATAAGTTATATCCCAACTGGAAAGTGGGAGCAATTCCCAATGATTTCAGCATATTTAGGTGAGGGCTTTAGCTGCACAAAATCTTTAAAACTCTTTATTGTGAGTGTTCCGACAATTTCCCCAAGAATGTCAAAGCATACACGCAAAAGTATTTGCAGGAGACAATGGAAGGAAAAATATTTAAGACTGTAGCCTAAGCGATATACTTAATGGCCTATAGGGTATTCTAACATATGTTTAGAAATCAAATGAGCAATCAACTTATTTCTGGACTGCTGATACTGTATCTCTTCAATATGAACATTCCATTCAGGAAATATTACCTTGACTGTGGCCATAATCTTCTCCACCTCTTGTTGGTATAAGAAACCTAAAATCCTAATTTATATTTGGCACAAATGGTACTTCATTCCCCAAAATTAGTCTTTTGACTGTCTCAGAAATCCTCCTACATAGGTGTTTTCTTATGTTTCAGTGAACACTGGGATTTCCTGGAAGCTTATTAGTGATACCATAATGAAAATGTTAAGTGTGGACAAATATAACAAAAACACTGCTGCTAAGTTACCCACCCAATTTTCCCTGCAGTGCAAAGCACAGCACTAGGTATGTTCCAAAGCACATTTGCAGCTCACAAGGGGCTTTGATTGCAACCCAGTAGCCTTATCAGTGCTCTGCATAAACTGAGAACTCTAGAAGAGGCACCCAAGTCTTCTGCAAGGTACTGAAGTTCCATGAAAAACATTGAGAAGGGGCAAGTTGATGTGAAAGAGGAGCTGAGTCCTGAGGAGCTTCTTCTACATTCTTTACTTGAGAGTTGCCCTCTACTTACCCTAGAAATGAAATAGAAAGCCAAAAGTGAAATCCTAAATCCTATACTCAGAAGTAAGTCTCACTGACTACAGGCTTACTCTGAGGTGAGTGAGTTTAGGACTGTAGCCCAAAATGACTTTCATGCAAGTTGAATCCCCTGACTCTTCCCCACCCCCTCCAGCTAAATAAAAAATGATTTTAAAAAGAGTTTGCAACAGATCTCTGAAAGTTTCACCTGTTAAAAGAGGAGCATAACATATGAATAATGTTAATCACCTACTTGTGTTCTTTATTTGCCATAAATGATTTAGTAAGTTATAATTTCATATATCGGAGTCAGTCATGTTCTCCCTATATTATTATTATTATTATTATTATTATTATTATTATTATTATTACATTACATGCAAGTATTCCATGAATGTTGAAATGTATATTAATTTATTGTAAATTTTTTTGGTCTGCATTTCTGAACCTTAATTTCAATATATATATATATATATATATATGGCTGCTATATCTCCCTTCCATACCATCCTCCAAACAAGCAGGTAATTTACACGATGGTCTTAAGAATATTGCATTTATAATATAAAAAGAATGTACTAATCTTTTTCTAACACAAAGTAGTCTTACAGAACAATCCCACACAAGTCTACTCAAAAGTAAGTCCCAATGGGTTAAATGAGATTTACTCCCAGATAAGTGGGTACAGGATATTAGGATTAAAATATCAGTGAAGAGTTAAGATATACATCTGTTTCTAGGAAGTGTGTTCATATTGAAATTTCCAAAATAATTCAGCAGCATTGGTGTCTTCCTTGCAGGTAGATGTATGCTTCAAAACATTTCTAAGCAAAGGATCAAGATGCAGCCCTAACATTGTATAACTCTAAGACCACTGATTCTGCTACAGGACCAGCAGACATATAGTATACGTACAGTCACAGTAACAAAATCTTGCTTTTTCAATGCAAGTGCATTATGAGAAATTTTTAAACAAATACTAACAGAAAACTCTACCAGCTTTTTCACTGAGTTTTTTTTCCTCACAGAGAAATGAAGAGTACCAAAAACATGAAGTAATTTTTTGAAAATGCAGAGCTTGTCCAGCACAGTAAGACAGATAAAGATAAAAAAATGCTATCCTTTGATATTTTGAAATCCTATTTTAATTGCTCATGAACACAGCCCTTCATTATACTTTACAAATCTAAGGTGCAATGAACATATGTACAACTAAGGAAAATACACCATGCTACATACAAGAATATCCTGGTTGGCTAGTGAATGAGGAATCCTGCTTTCTTGGCTGAAATTAAGGCACTAAGTGGCAGTGAAAAGACAAATGAATTATTTTCATATATTATCTGACAAAGTACAATACGTTCAGTCTTTTCACAACTCCAAGCAGAGGACTTACATATCTTGAATCAATGACTGAGGTAAGGCATTCTGTTGGCAAATGAAGAAATTTTCCTACTGATCTGCGCTTAACACATTTGTAGCCTAAGTGTGACTACTAGGTGCTACTGATTAAGAATAACTCAGCAGAGAAAAACAATATAGAAGTATGTCTGAGGATCTGAAAAGGCACCAAGAAGTGAACAGTTCTGCCATTACCAGTTCTAAAAAACATCCATGTTGGCTGTGTTTAACACTGCATATAGTCCATTCAATCATCAGTCCTCATTGTCCAGAAGACAAATATAGTAACTGTTCATTGAAACTTTCAGTTAATCAAGACATTTTAGTAAGAAATTTATTTCCATGTATCAGAAAATAAAATGCAGTGTTTAAACACAACTATACTTATAAAGCAAACTTATAAAGTCTAGTAGTATGTCTTATTCCTGGTTAACACTGAAGCAAACCTGTATAAACAAAAGGATTATCTCAAGATACATAGTTTACAATATGAAATTAATATATAAAATGAACAGGATTTATGGAAAGCAACAGGAAGTGTATTACAAAGATACATGAAAGAATTTTAAGCCACAATATTTTCTCTGTGAAAAATACAGCTATTATTGAGATAAAATGTACAATTGATTTCTTTCCAAAGGGGAAAAAGCACAGTATAAAGAAAAATAAGTTTTTCTTCAAAAACAGGGAAAATAGTTATGGTCATTGTTTTTCATTACAATATAATTTGACACAAAATAGCAGTCACAGGATTGCACCAATTCCATGTCCAGTCAACTGAACAGAACAGCAGTAAAAGGAGTCTATAAAACAGAATCTATGGTGGTGATTATTCATAATTAGAATTTCCTGTCATACTTGCTCTGTTTTCAAAATGTTCAAGACTCTACTTGGTAAGTCAGAGAAATGTAAATATTTACCACCCAGACTCTTCTTAGTGTTCAGAGTCAGAAAAAGCCATGACATTTTAATTCTTATTTTCATCATAGCCAAAAAATATATATATTTAGTGCATGCTTTGATCAACTGTGAAAAATAACCCCAAAAGTTATTTCAATATAAGAATTTACAAAATAGAAAAAAATCATACTTCAGGTTAAAAATGCAGTGAGGTTCATTTGTAGTTCTATTTGCATGGCTGTGTAATTTTCCTTATCAGAAGCCAAGGAACCAAGAACACAACAAATCCTTCTGACTTAGAATAGAGTCTAGCATGATCAGAGCTTCTGACTTTCAGTTTCTTTTGAAACATGTGAAAGAAAAAAAAGTAATTTGCGGCAAAGTTTGTTATGAACATTTCTGCTGTACGTGATTCAACAGTTCACCAAACTTCTCAAAAAGGTCCTCTACCCATTTTATATTTTTCATGCATTGTTGTACAATCTGCTCCTGGCCTAGATCTGCATTCTTCTTTTGAACAGATGAAATCTATTAATAAAACAAATAAAACAAGAAGCAGTTAGTTTGCTAATAGTCACATGTTCTCAGTATGCTCATAAATTGAAGCACATACCCTCCCACCATGAAAATATCCTATTTTCTGACTGATGAACAACCTCTATATGAATAAAAATTTACCAAAGAAATTTCTAGCCCATTGAGACTCTATTTCTAGACTGAAGCCATGCTTCTGTATTCATGACTCACAAATACTCTGTATGTCAGTGATTCACATCTTTGGATTCACACATTTTGTTGGACTGTATCTCCCATCATCTCAGTTGATATGGCTAATGCTATTAGGTCTTTATGGCAGAAAGGGTAAACTTTGATTATTGCCTCTTTAAAATAATGTCAATAACTACATGGTTTCTCCTTTGCTTAAGTGAAGCCAAAGAGAATGTGTCTCCTTTTAGAAATTTCAATGTTTTGACAGTGATTTGCAAATTGAGGCCCGTGATGAGGTGCATGGAGTACTATCGGCCACGCTCCAGGCAGGATCCTTCACTAGGCCAGGATCTGCACAGAGTGAATGTCCTCTGGCAACAGAAATTTTGAGATCCAGTAGGGATGGATGGTGTTAGCCCCTTACATCCAATGTGTTTCAGGAAGGAAGGATTTCAGAAAGTGTCTGCAAGAGTAAATCCGAAATATTCTGATCTACCCTTCTAATGGGATTATTACCCAGGTCAACAGATCCTCTCACACAGCAGCAAACTGTCTGGATCTAACAATACAGAAGGATCTCTGCATAATAACCAGCTAAAAAGTGCTTGGTTTGATGGGAGTAGGTGACACAAAGCTTGAAAGAACAAATGTTTAAGCAACAGTGTGATACAGTGGAGGAACAAGGCATAATACAACCCTGGGATATGGAATCATAAATCTGTGAAGCAGTATTTGTTTTGACTCTAGAAATACCAGTGGATTAGATTTCTGAAAGTCAGTGCATCGGCACAATATAAACTTAGTACATGAGATAAATTTTTCAATTGCAAGAAATTCTCAGAATCGTTAAGTCATTTTTTTTTTAACTGTTCATGTATTTGCAATGTTTTCCACCTAAGGAATGGACTTTCATTAACAAATACACTTTCAAAGTAACTTTAAACAATTGTTATTACAACACTACTTATATTTTGGGACATATACCTGTTCAATGCAGGTTGAAAACTCCATCACCATCATATTATTTTTCAACATCTCAAACTGTTTAATTTTAATACAATTAATAATACACAGTGAATTGCCTTAATTTTTAGTTAGAAACACACACAGTAACATAAATTAGAGAAAGATTCACCTCTACTTTACACCTCAGAAACATGTGGTATTTGTAATGATGGAGTGAATGATACAAAGAACACAATGGAATTTTTTCTGGATCAACAGCAAACTCCTGTAGAGACAAATAGCCATTGTTAGCTGCAATATACGATAGGTTTCTTAGTACCATTTTTAATTATTCAGAATGCACTTGTGAATATACCTTTAATCAGCTTAGGCTGATTTACCAACTACGACCCTAGCTGGACAGGCAGAACCTCGCCCTGGTAACCTCTTGATTGGATTGCTGCAATGTTGTCTTCATTGGGCTACCTCTGAAAATGGTCCAGAAACTTCAATTGGTCCAGAATAGGGCAGCAAGGCTGCTGGTAAGGACTGGCAGATATGAACATATAATGCCAGTCCTCTGTCAACTTCACTAGTTACCAATTGAAATCTGGGCCCAATTCAAAGTGTTGACAAAAGCATTAAAAGCCCTTAATGGCTTGGGGACAGGTTACCCAAAGGAATGCTTCTTCTCATATATGCCTACCTGGGCCCTAAGATCTACGTCTGAGGACCTTCTCAGGGAGCCCCTCTGAAGGCAGTAAGGGTAGTGGTTACAAAGAGAAAGGCTTTTTTGGCAATGGCACCCTGACTTTCGAATCGGTTCCCCAAAGAAGCTCACCTGGTGTCTTCTTTATATTCTTTTTGGTGCCAAAATAAACTTTTTTATTTACCCAATATTTTAATTGTTAAGGTAATTTTAAAGGTTTTATGAATTTTACTATATCCTGTGCTACTGTGCCTTTCTATTTTATTCTGCTGGCTAAGAACTGTAGGGATGTGTGGTTTTATTGCAGGTTTTTATTATATAATGTTTTTACATATTGTTTATTGTTATTACACCCAGTCCCCAGGTTACCAATGAGTTCTGTTCCCGAGATCATCCTTAAGTTGAATTAGTATGTAAGTGGAATCAAGTGGAATCATATTAATATTAATATAAAAGATAATACAGAATTTTAATAATGCTAATAATACAGTAATAATAAAGTAACTATAGGTCCTGAAGAGAGAGAATCTGTATGAATGTGTGTGTAGGAATACAGTACAGTTCTTAAAACAGTTTAGAAAGACAGAAAAAGTAGTAAAAGAGATTATTAAAGGTTAACACACCTCTTGAGCTAACATTAAGCCTAACAATGGCAAATATTATTAAAATACTATCACTGGTGCAGAGAGAAATCGCTGTAGTGCAATCCTATTCATATCTATTCAGACAAAAGTCCCATTGAGTTCAGTCGCACTACAATTTAAGTGTGCACTGGTTTGCTACCACAGGGGATCTACCCCAAAGACATAAAGCACCTTGTTTCTCCCTGGCTCAAAGGGGAGTAACATAGCTCCCATTTTTTAGTCTTTCACTCACAGGACAGAATCCAGGCAGGAGCTTATGCCTCCACCAATTCTATAAATGCCTTCCTGGAGTCTGCCCAAAGAAACAGTTCTCTATTCCTCACTCCAAGGTACTCAGTAGAATAAAATATGTTGCTGGTCTTCAAAAAAATAAAGATCAAAGGAAATGAAACAAATCACATAATTTTAAAGATACAGTCACATAATTTAAGGACCAGTAGTTTTTGAAAATGCGTAATTGAAAAGCATCAATTATAGTTCAATTTTGAGAAAATGCATAAAAATCAAGAAAATCCTAAGAATGGTGGCTGCTTTCCATTAGAAATGTGGCAGGACAAAAAAACACATACCTGTGCTAATTTTGTGGTTGCTTTAGAAATCTTCAATGTTTTCTTGTTATAAGCCTTGCCATTCATTTTGATTCTAGAAACTGCACTGACTCCCATTTTTGTTTTAGAATCACGAGTGATTATTGTCAGTTCCGGAAAGCTTTCCAAAGCAGCCTTGAAACAGAGCATAAAAGCAGTAGATTACAGAGTTTGCAATATTTCAAGAAAGAAAATTTGTCAAATGAGAGGGAGGGAGGGAGGGAGGGAGGTCACTGTTCCCTGTTAAAAACTAAAAACTCTGGAGACAAACCAATCCAATAGCTTTTTACCAAATTCAAGTGGATTTCTAGATTTATATTATACTGTGTACATCCCGTCTTTTTTGAAAATGCTGGGAGAGTCAAATTTATGGGAGGGAATATACACAAAAATACAACAGGAATTTGTATAGCCACTTTTTTGCTTTGCACTGCTCAACAACTTTCTATAAAGTTTTCCAGTAATATGAGAACTGTAAGAGGTAAATAAAAGAATTTTAACTATAGTACCTTGAATGAACGCTCTAAATGTAATTTGGAAAGCAGCCTTTTTCTATTATCGTTCAGCATGCCATCAATTTTTCTCATGTGAGGCAAAAGCAGCTCATCTGAAAAAGAAAATCTTAGGTAAGTATTATACTGTATGCTATGGATGCTTGAACATTTTTAGTTACACTTGTTACTTTTTTTGGTATCTATTTGAAAAAAATGCTTTATACGTATTTATAATTTTAATAAATATACAGAATCATAGACTCACATGAAGCACTTCAAAGAAATTTCAGGGTAAGATCAAGTAAACATTCAAGTAATGAAGCTATGAGCTATGCCATGCAGGGTCACCCAAGACGGACAGTCATAGCAGAGAGCTCTGACAAAACGTGATCCACTGGAGAAGGAAATGGCAACCCACTCCAGTATCTTTGCCATGAAAACCCCATGGAGAGTACCAAAAGACAAAAAGATATGACGCCGGAAGATGAGCCCCTCAGGTCGGAAGGTGTCCAATATGCTACTGGGGAAGAGCAGAGGGCTAGTACTAGTAGTGCCAGAAAGAATGAAGCGACTGGGTCAAAGCCGAAAGGACAGTTGCTGATGTATCTGGTGATGAAAGGAGAGTCCGATGCTGCAAAGATCTCTACTCCATAGGAACCTGGAATGTAGGATCCATGAATCAAAGCAAGCTGGATGTGGTCAAACAAGAGATGACAAGACTGAACATCGACATCTTAGGAATCAGTGAACTAAAATGGACAGGAATGGGTGAATTTAATTCAGATGACCATCAGGTATACTACTGCACGCAAGCATTCCTCAGAAGAAATGGAGTAGCCTTCACAGTCAATAAAAGAGTAGGAAAAGCAGTACTGGGATACAATCTCCAAAATGACAGAGTGATCTCAGTTCGAATCCAAGGCAAACCATTCAACATCACAATAGTCCAAGTCTATGCCCCAACCACTGGTGCTGAAGAGGCTAAAGTTGACCGGTTCTATGAAGGTCTACAACACCTTCTAAAATTAACTCCAAAAAATGATGTCCTTATCATCATGGGGGACTGGAATGCTAAAGTAGGAAGCCAAAAGATAACCGGAATAACAGACAAGTTTGGCCTTGGAGTACAAAATGAAGCAGGGCACAGGCTAGTAGAATTTTGTCAAGAGAATACGATGGTCATAGCAAACACTCTTTTCCAGCAACCCAAGAGATGACTCTACACATGGACATCACCAGACGGTCAACACAGAAATCAGATTGATTATGTGCTCTGCAGCCAAAGATGGAGAAGCTCTATACAGTCAGTAAAAACTAGACCAGGAGCTGACTGTGGCTCAGATCATGAGCTTCTTGTTGCAAAATTTAGGCTTAAGTTGAAGAAAGTAGGGAAAAGCACCAGGCCACTCAGGTATGACCTAAATCATATCCCTGATGAAGATATAGTAGAGGTGACAAATAGATTTAAGGAATTAGATCTGATAGACGGAGTGCCTGAAGAACTATGGACGGAGGTTCACAACATTGTCCAAGAGGTAGCAACTAAAACCATCCCAAAGAAAAAGAAATGCAAGAAAGCAAAATGGCTGTCTGAACAAGCTTTACAAATAGCTGAGGAAAGAAGGGAAGCAAAAGGCAAGGGAGAAAGAGAAAGATACAAACAATTGAATGCAGAATTCCAGAGAATAGCTAGAAGAGATAAGAATGCCTTCTTAAATGAACAGTGCAAAGAAATCGAAGAAAACAACAGAATAGGGAGGACCAGAGATCTCGTCAAGAAAATTGGAGATATGAAGGGAACGTTTCATGCAAAGATGGGCATGATAAAGGACCAAAAGGCAGGGACCTAACAGAGGCAGAAGAGATTAAGAAGAGGTGGCAAGATTACACAGAAGAACTATACAATTAAGAGTTTAACGTCCCTGATAACCACGATGGGGTGTTCACTGACCTCGAGCCAGACATCCTGGAATGTGAAGTCAAATGGGCCTTAGGAAGTCTGAGCAACAACAAAGCTAGTGGAGGAGACAGTATTCCAGCTGAGCTATTCAAAATCCTAAAAGACGATGCAGTAAAAGTGCTACACTCAATATGCCAGCAAATTTGGAAAACTCAGCAGTGGCCACAGGATTGGAAAAGGTCCGTTTACATTCCCATCCCAAAGAAGGGCAATGCCAAAGAATGTTCAAACTACCGCACCAATGCACTCATTTCACATGCTAGCAAAGTTATGCTCAAAATCCTACAAGCTAGGCTCCAGCAGTATGTGGACCGAGAACTACCAGAAGTACAGGCAGGATTTCGAAGAGGGAGAGGAACTAGAGATCAAATTGCCAACATACGCTGGATCATGGAGAAAGTTAGGGAGTTCCAGAAAAACATCTACTTCTGCTTCATTGACTATGCTAAAGCCTTTGATTGTGTGGATCACAACAAATTGTGGCAAGTTCTTAAAGAGATGGGAGTACCAGACCATCTTATTTGTCTCTTGAGAAACCTATATGTGGGTCAAGAAGCAACAGTGAGAACTGGACACGGAACCACTGATTGGTTCAAAATTGAGAAAGGAGTTCAGCAAGGCTGTACACTGTCGCCCTGCCTATTTAACTTATATGCAGAGCACATCATGAGAAAGGCGAGCCTAGATGAATCACCAGTTGGAATTAAGATTGCTGGGAGAAATATCAACAACCTCAGATATGCAGATGATACCACTCTCATGGCAGAAAGTGAAGAGGAACTAAAGAGTCTCTTGATGTGGGTGAAGGAGAGCGCAAAAGTAGGCTTGAAACTCAACATTAAGAAAACTAAGATCATGGCATCCAGTCCTCTCACTTCCTGGGAAATAGATGGGGAAGAAATGGAGTGACAGATTTTAATTTCCTGGGCTCCAAGATCACTGCAGATGGGGACTACAGCCAAGAAATTAAAAGTCGCTTGCTCCTGGGGAGGAAAGCTATGGCAAATCTAGACAGCATACTAAAAAGCAGAGACATCACCCTGCCAACAAAAGTGCGTATAGTCAAGGCTATGGTTTTCCTAGTTGCAATGTATGGCTGTGAAAGCTGGACCATAAGGAAGGCTGAGCGCAAAAGGATTGAGGCCTTTAAATTGTGGTGCTGGAGGAGACTTCTGGACCTCAAGGCAATCAAACTGGTCAGTCCTAGAGGAGATCAACCCTGACTGCTCTTTAGAAGGCCAGATACTGAAGATGAAACTCAAATACTTTGGCCACCTACTGAGAAGGAAGGACTCCCTCCTGGAGAAGAGTCTAATGCTGGGAACAATAGATGGCAAAAGAAGGGGATGGCAGAGGACAAGGTGGCTAGATGGAGTCACTGAGGCAGTTGGTTAAATGTATTAACCCTAAAAATGCAGCAAAAAGATGACATCTGTTGTTTTCATGCAATATGCAGATTAGCTTTAATCAATATGCTTGTTTTTAGTTTAAATTTGATTTGTTGTTGGTTTTAATCTCTTGCAAATTGCCCAGAGCCTGTGGGAATGGGGCAATATATAAAAATAAAAATTAATGAAAATGAGTAAATTTATAGAAATGATTTGTAAAATACTAATCTTTTGAAAACATACGAGAAATTTGCCTCATATCATACAAATGGGGTTATCATCATGCTACAGTTGGGATATATGAACAGTGTGGCTAGAAAAAGTATACAATGGAAGATGGTGTTGACTGTAAGAATACAGGTGCAACAAATTCAAAATGATCCATCATTTGGCTATCTTTCCTAAAGTTATTTATATCAACTGATATGCATCATGCTAGAAGCAGAATGACTAGCAAATTCAGTAAAATATACTCAGCTAACTCAACCAATTAGGTTGATCTACAAAAACAGGAGTTACCAGATAGTCTGACAAAAAATTCTTCCTGATCTCCAATATAAATGATTGCCACTAGAAATGAAATCAAGACTTCCAGGTTCTTCAAATAAATTATTTCATCAGCACTGCAACAACTACACACACTTATGCCATATCCTTAGCACCTGTTACAGCCGTTCTGTATACCTCAAGAGTAAGGGACAAACCCCCAAAATTCTCAGCAAGGAAACACAGATATTTGTTTCACAAAGCAATGCAAAGATAAAAGTAACAACTTATCCATGAAACTGCAACCAACTGCCTATTTACTATACCTACCATGTAAGGCATCTTTCAGAACTAAATCCAGAAGTACACTTTAAAGAGCAACAAGGCCCAAAACTATTTTTAATAAAGATAACTATAGAGGATAGCAGAGAGGAGAAATTCAATTAGATTATTATTTTTACATTAGGTATTCTAAGAAAAAAATAGTCTAAGAAACAGATTCATTTTGTCCTGTTTTAAAACACTGAATGAGATCCCTATGACTTTATATTGCTTATAGTGCTTTATATTGTAGATGAAAATACATATTCCTTGAAATATGTTACATTTTATCCCCCTCAAAGAACCTCTTTAATATTCTAAAGGTTACTGTGAAGTTGTCTGAGACAAGATAACCAGGCAAACATTTATTAGAGACAGAGATAATGTTTTCCATTTTCTTTATTACATATCTTACAGGTGCTGAAATACAGAAAGCTGACAGAAATGCACTCATAAATACAGAAAGTTAAATCAAACTTAACATCCTACATGAAACAGATTTAGCCTGACATCAAGTTAATAATCTTCCAAGTTATAGCTTTATATTTAATTTGATAAAATTGGGATTCTGATTTTTTTAAAGAAGTTTTCCCTTTCTTCAAAAACTCCAGTTATCAGTGCTTTTAGTAATAGAATATTGCTCTTTGACGCAGGGCAGTACCATTTTTAGCTTCCTATGAATCCTATCACTTGTCATGTGGAATGCATTGCAGCAGAGAATGTTAGAGGACGTGTAAATGAAGTCAAAAACTGATGATTGCACTGTGAAGATCCTAGTAGACATCCAATCCATCCTCTATTAAAGAACTATCTGTCTGCAATTTGCTGATCTAGTGTTTCTTCTTCCCAGTCTCTTCATCTTCTTCCAGTTCTTCTGCCAAAACATACTTTTTCTTTTCCAAAAAGAGATGACCTTACTCACAGCAATGACATATGACTGGCTGGAATCCTGGTTTTCCTAAAATTTCTAGCAGCATGGAAAAAGTCTGAAAATGTCAGAGGCACAGAAGAGACTGGTTTATGATAAGCCCTCTGACAGGTTTCTGGTGCTGGAAAAAAGGAGACAGAAACTTACTTTCTGTTAACAGATAGTAGAAACAACTCAAAGAAATAAAAATATTCTAGACAGCAACAGCTAGGTTATGTTCACATGACTCCAGTCCTCCGTCAGCTTCACTGGCTTCCCATTGAAGTCCGGGCCCAATTCAAGGTGTTGGTGATGACCTATAAAGCCCTTAACGGCTTGGGTCCAGGTTACCTGAAGGAGCACTTACGTCCATATACGCCTGCTCACCCCTTGAGATCAGAGGGAGAGGCTCTTTTCCGGAAACCCTCCGTGAAGGAAATTAGGAGGGTAGGTACTCAGAGGAGGGCTTTCTCTGCGGTGGCGCCCAATCTATGGAATGCGCTCTCCAGAGAGGTCCGCCTGGTGCCATCATTATTTGTTTTTCGGCGCCAGGCGAAGACCTTTTCATTCAAATGTTATTTTAATTGTTAATATTATTTATTCATTTTATTCTTTGGCCAGGGCGACTTAATTTATACTGTTAATTTATATTATTCTACTGAAGTTTATTTTTGGTTGTGAGCCGTCCCGAGGCTTCGGTGAATGGGGCGGCATAGAAGTCTGATAGATAGATAGATAGATAGATAGATAGATAGATAGATAGATAGATAGATAGATAGATAATAAATGTAACAGACAATCTTTGGGGAGAATGGTACATTCTCTATACCGGAGGATGGTTTAGAACAGGGGTGACCAAACCAAGGCTTGGGAGTTGCATGTGGCTCTGAGTTTATTTTGCTGCTTGCTGCCCACCACTGCTGCCCACAGACACCCTTTTGCCTGCCACCGCCACCTGTAAGCACCTGCTTGTAGCTCTCAAACATCTGATGTATGTGGTTCTTCCTTTGAGCAACTCTGGCCACCTCTGGTATAGAATAATGGTATAGGTAGGGAAGTTACTAGGTTAATTGGTGAGCTATTGAATTGCTATGATGGAATCAAAATCAAAATCAGCTTTAAGTATTTCTGAAAGAGGTGTGTGTGTTCATTTGTTACTTTACAATATCTATGAAGCTTATCTCATGATACTATTTTCCCCAACTCCCTTCTGTCCTACTTAATGGGACATCTATTGCAAAATGCTTGATTTTTTTCTCTTTGATACTCACCTCTCTTGCTGGTTTAGCTCTGCCAATTCCTGATTGGTACTTGCTGCTTGTTTTTAGTGATGTTGTAGGATTTGGCTTGCTTTGAGAAAATGTTCTGCCCCATATGTTGGACCAATGAAACCTCAAATAGATCTGACTTCTTGTCATCCACAGATTCATTCTGCATACTACGCAAAGGAACTATGCATGTAGGATCAGGAACATTTTCAATTATCCAAGTATTAGGGATTCTAGTCCATCAATGCACTGTTAGTATGTTGCAATCAGTGTTTCATAACATCCATGGGATTACATTCTTCCCTTCTAGAAGTTTTTTTCAGAACCACTAAAAATCTGACTTTCTTTCTCTCTCACTTGATCCCCACCCTAACCTAATTGTGTAAACAGCAGTCCTCTTTTCAATCAATTCTAGTGGAAAATCCTATACTGTGTCAATTGAGAGGCCCATCATCAGTAAGACACACACATGCTT
The DNA here is from genome assembly GCF_004798865.1 of Varanus komodoensis. NCBI lineage: Eukaryota > Metazoa > Chordata > Lepidosauria > Squamata > Varanidae > Varanus > Varanus komodoensis. The sequence goes on from NW_025335468.1 coordinate 20,156,802, forward strand.
AGCATTCTTCTGCTGGCATTTCTCACACCCATGGAAACAACCACCATTCTGAGAAAGACTGTTTTAAATAGTTTGGGTCTCAAAGCTTGTTTCATCCATTCCATACTGCATCCATTACACATGTGTAATGTATCACACATTATTGTCAAGGCTTTTAGC